>NC_050183.1:20742769-20972769 GCF_008315115.2 Sander lucioperca
GAATGTTTGAATTTTACCAGCCACTCAATAGATTACCAGTGTGTTTTTGGCTGGTGAGTGAAGCAAATCTACCAGCCACTTGCATATTTTAGCAGCATTTGGCTGGTGGATGGTGCTCATTTTGAACCCTGACTGCAGAAATAGTGATATTGAGAGGGAAGAATAAAAAACATCAGTTTCATTGTTCTCCTTATTCTCTCCTCCATTACTCTGTCTTTGTTTTTTTCTGTTTTCTCTCTTGAACAAAATCTGCCTTTAACGTTTGATTTAGTGACACTGAGGCTCTTAACTCGCTGGCACTTTGTCTCATTTACTTCTTTCACTCAATTCATGTTATTATTCAGACTCGTAGTTTGTAAGGACTCTGTAAAAGTCTGTTTTTGCAATCCTCTGCCTTCCACCATGAATCTGTGTTTGTTCTTATAGCATCTAAAGCATCTTCGAAATAAAGTGAACATTCATTACAGCAGAGGCAGGAAAAACAAAGTGCTTTAAACTAATCAAACCTGCAGAAAAAGTAACAAAAAACTTAATTTGTTTTTTCCTTAGCCTTTTGGCAGAGCTTTTGTTTTCATGTTAATTTCTCATTTTACACCTCTTTTTTTACCTGTTTGGCTTTTTATTTTAGCTGTAGTCTTAATTCAGAATGTGTTTGCCCTCATCAAAAAGGCATTTATGAAATCTCATGTGTAAATTAAAGGCATGTGTCCTTCTTTGATACAAAGTACTCTGTCTTAACATGTGATATATTTAACTTCAGATGTATAACCATGTAATGTTGTAATGTAATTTAATTCATTTTGTGATTCTAAACTTTTCACCTTTAGCTTTAAACTAGATGTAATACTTTGTTTTGTACTCACTGTAAGTCAGTTGTAGTAGTGCTGCTGTGGTATGGTGGCAGCGTTTCTGCACAAATTGGAGTTTGGAAGAGTTTAATTGCTAACCTACTTGCAAATGTTTAATGGGTAACCTCAGCTACTGTACTATCAAACTGCCTCAAACAAGACATGTAATATACTCTAGCCTGAATGAACATAAACTCTTCCTGCACCTGAATAGACGAACAGCTGCCAAACTGTCCTTGGGTTTTATTTGAGATTTACACCTACTAAACGCAGCAGCTGCTCTGAAAGCTTTTTCAGATTTCACCCGATGCCCTGCTTTGTTTAATATTTGTAAACTGTACTACCATTTTTGGCAAGGACTTTGAAATTGTGATTTTAAGAGACACGCCTTGTTAAATAAATATTCCCACCGTACTCAAACTGATCAGAAGCACTATTTCTAACATAATGTGCTTATTTTGTTCAAAGAGCCAGTACAATATGATTTGTACATTTAACTGAGACAATAGCAGCCATGATTCTAGTCTTTAGCATTATATTCAGTTAAAGGTCTAGCTTTATTGATATTAATTATTTAAGCCAAAAATTTAAAAATGCAACAATTGTTTTGGCAGACCAGTATGGGGTGCCGAATGTAAAAGTTCGGTTACAATTTTTTAGCTGATGAATTTTCAACATTTAGCTCACTTTCCTCACATTTAGCGCATTTCCCTCACATTTGAGACAGAAATTATTTTATTTAGAAATTATATACATATATATATATATATATATATATATATATATATATATATATATATATATATATATATATATATATATATATTATATCTAAATGTTAAATCTAAATCTAAATGTTAAATTTATATCCAAATGTTAAATGTTAAATCTAAATCTTAAATATATATCTAAATATTATATCTAAATCTAAATCTTAAATGTATATCTAAATGTTAAATGTTAAATCTAAATGTTATATCTAAATGTGTCGCCAAGTGTAAAGCTAAATATTTAGAAAATATTCAAATCCCCAAGGAAACCACGCCCACTGCAGTGGGCTGCACCGCAAGTTTCAGTCAACACCAGTAGCTAAATACTGACTACAGTGGAGCTGTTCGACTAATGTTCCTGGATTAAAACACATTTCGGTCAGTATTTTGCATTATTGACTTATATCACAGAAATGTCTTAATATTTATGTGTACTATAATGCCGTTGTTTTGTTTGAATCATATCTCCTTGTGTGTTTAACGCTAGTTTGACTCATCCTTCACAAGCAATCTAGCTCACACACTGCAGCCGACATGTCATCTGAACAGGCCTCGCAGCACTGTAACTAGCTAAGTTAGCTAGGTTTCGCAATGCGAGACTGAACAGCAGTAGGCCTGTCACACTATAGCCACATGTAAGTAGTTTTCAATACTTTGGTGACATTACTGTATTTTATTAACCTGAATTATGTTGCTATATTAGCTTGCGAAGGAGCTATCCGTTGCTAACGCTAATTTATCTTAAAAAGCAGAAACGTTAGCTAACTGCCAAGATATGATTTCACTAGAGACCAGAGAGGTGTTGTAAGACTCATAAAGTGTTGTCATGTGTTTACACTGTCTTACAATGAAACCCTATCTTGGCAGTAACATTAGTTAGCTACTGCTTTTTGACATAAATTAGCTAGCTAACGTTAGTGTTAGCAACGGACAGCTACTTTGCAAGCCAATAAAATATAGCCTTGGCAAACAGAATTAAGGTTAATAAAACACGATAACTATGTAACCAGTATTACAAACTTCTTACAAGTGGCTGGATTGTGACATTTTAGTTTTGTTCAGATGAATATGTTGGATGCATAGCTGGACTTTATCCATGCTGGGCTAATGTTAAGATTGCTTGGGAAGGATGACGTTAGTCACACACGGAGATATGTAATTCAAACAACGGTATTGTGATTAACACAACTATTAAGGCATGTCTGTAATATACCGGTCGGTCAATAATATAAAATACTGTAGATCAGTGCTTTCCAACCCTTCTGGTCTGAGTTTCCCCCACAGCCCTGTCATATAAACTCACATTCCCCGCCCTATCAATTCCCAATGTGTTCACACTATTTATCATATTAAAGTGAATATTCTTACATTTTCATGCAATTGAACTGTAAACATTTAGGTTGGTTTGGTCAGAAATTCTACTAACTAGACCTTTTACTTGAAGTGTGGTTAATGTTTCAAAAGTCATCCATTTCTTTTAGCTAATCATTTCAACTGTTAGCTAAGTCAGTAGGCCACTTATAGCTATTTTTTTCTACCATTGATTACTTCGCTATATGTTTTAACATATGTGTTGAGCTGTTTTAGCTGATATATTGTTTTAAATCAATCATAATTCAGTTATTATTTTGATTAGTTAAGCTGCTCCACAATCTTTCCAAGTACCCACTGGCTACAGCAGAGATACCCCTTGCTGGGGCATCATGGCAGGTGTTGTGTCAAAGACTGTTTCCCTGTAGATGTGTTTCCTGCTACTTGCGATCTAATTGGAGACAAACAGCCAATCAGAATTGACCTTTTGTGCAGCGCGATTTTAAGCCACTGCAGTGGGCGTGGTTTCCTTGGGGATTTGAATATTTTCTAAATATTTAGCTTTACACTTGGCGACACATTTAGATATAACATTTAGATTTAACATTTAACATTTAGATATATATTTAAGATTTAGATTTAGATATATATTTAAGATTTAGATTTAACATTTAACATTTAGATATATATTTTAGATGTAGATATAATATTTAGATTTAACATTTAACATTTAGATATAAATTTAACATTTAGATTTAGATATAACATTTAGATATAAATTTAACATTTAGATTTAACATTTAACATTTAGATATATATTTAACATTTAGATTTAGATTTAACATTTAGATTTAGATATAACATTTAGATTTAGATATAATATTTAGATTTAACATTTAGATATATATATAATTTCTGTTTCAAATGTGAGGAAAATGTGCTAAATGTGAGGAAAGTGAGCTAAATGTTGAAAATTCATCAGCTAAAAAATTGTAACCGAACTTTTACATTCGGCACCCCATAGACCAGCTGGGAAAAAGGGGATGATGCATACATCTTTGGCATCTCAGAAACGTATTGTTTTTGGATAGAAACTCTACAGAGAATAGGGTCAATGGGCAGTTCTAAGGAACTCCAGTAATGGTGATAAGTGAGATCCTTTTAATTAATTAAAAAAAAAACTGTGTGAAGGTTTCCTGATTGCGTAACTTTTTGATATTAATGAACGTACGTTCCTCAGTATGGCTATGTTCAGAAAATTGTGTCGTCCTGTGACTTTCCCGCGCAGAAGCTCGAGTGAAGATAATTACCTCTTCTGAAGAGTCCATCGTGTTTTTTAATCCTCCGTGTCCTCCTTGGCTACTAGCAACTGTTTGAGGGAGGGGTAAGATCACGTAAGGCTTGTATCATGTGGATGCGCCGACAGTTTTGTTGTCATTATTTAGAATTGCTCATGGGGGAGACAGAAACTACGCACTATAGCGTTAAGGCTGCAGAGGGACAATAACAACACCTGCTGTGGCATTCACATTTAATGAACTGAAAGGGAGGACCTTCAAACAGGCTACTAAACAATGTAGATGAGAAACAGGTATCCCCTTAATCTCACTGCAGAAGTGACACCCTGAATCTGCCCTCCATTTTCAGCCTTGTCTTATCCCAAGTGGACTGCATTGCAAATGATCCAAACCGGTGTATACAAGCTGAATAACAAGCATGTGCTGTATGCTCAGAACAAGCTGTTCCTGGATGAATCATCATCTTTAAGAAATCATGTATGTGTTTCATGTCACAAAAAATAATTTAGTTAATATGCAGGGACAGAAACAACTCTGGCCCAGATAAAGGAACCAGCGAAATGAAACCATATTCTACACCACACATAATCAGTGTGACAGTTTGTGGTAGTACACAAAATAGTTTTGTGTATCTTGTCTGAACAAGATAATGTGCTGCAATCCTCAGAAAGCACCTTTCTGTGCTCTGTCAACCTCAAACTACCAGTAATAACTCCACTGGTATAACATCTTTCTAAAATGCCAATGCCAAATGTCCTGCAATCAAGACAAACAAAAGGCGCACAATCATAGCCTATTTGTCGTGTTTCGTTCATGTTCAGGAGACTGAGTTGTGTATTGATTTTTTTTATGTTCTCTCTCTCTCTCTCTCTCTCTCTCTCTCTCTCTCTCTCGCTCTCTCTCTCTCTCTCGCTCTCTCTCTCTCTCTCTCTCTCTCTCTCTCTCTCTCTCTCTCTCTCTCTCTCTCTCTCTCTCTCTCTTCAGCTTGCCCTCAGGGGACCTTTAAGTCGTTCCAGGGGGCAGGATTATGTAAGCAATGTCCACTCAACAGTCGCTCCACCATCGAGGCCGCTACCATCTGCGGTTGTCGCAACGGCTATTACCGTGGAGACATGGACAAACCAGAGGACGTGTGCACCAGTGAGTCGGTCTCTCTTTGTCAAACAAACACACACGCAAACAAAAATACATACTCTATAAACCTCTCAGTGATGTAGCTGACTATGGTAATGCTTCAGGGGCACCGAGACCGTCTTGTGAAGGCAGACTTTTGGACTGAAGTTACCAATAGCTGCATATTACAGCATGTCCGTGGTTGGCATTGGCACTGACAGTCCAATATCTCATCATTGAATTAATGGCCAATATCTGCTTTAATTTACCATTACAACCTTAATTTCATGCACCTCATTCAGAGCGAGTGTGCCGCAATGTTCCCGTCCTTGTTTGGGGATTTGGGGAGCTATAAGTAATACCACTGCCACACTCCTCAGGCTTTTCATTGAAGTGAATATGTGTTTAGTGTGTCGAAGAGGCTATATTGCTATGCAAGATGAGGCACAGAGTTTGAAAAACGCTGCCTCTGTGTTCCACAGAGAGATGGTATAAGTAGGTTGAGACATGAATCATTTTGGACTGTCTCTGTAGCTAGTCTAAAACTGTGAAACTGTGTGTGTGTGTGTGTGTGTGTGTGTGTGTGTGTGTGTGTGTGTGTGTGTGTGTGTGTCTGTGTGTGTTTGTGTGTGTGTTTGTGCACGTCCTGGTGACCTGGATACAACTTCATGTTTTGTTTAAGGCTAGAAAAGCTCTGATTAATTTAGTGGATCATTATTTTTCTGTTTTACATTCATGAATGAATTTGCAACATTCCAGCCCAGATTACCAGACCCTCTCCCCTATGTCAGCACTGGAGGATGGTCTGGCTGCACCTATTTTCATTCTGGAATTGGGGGAAAAAAATCCTCTGGCTTGTTTGTATTTTTATTTAAACCAATCACAATTGTCTTGGGTCCCGCTAAACCCCGGATGCAGTGAGGATGCCCTTGCAAAATAGATAGCGGAGATAGCGCAAAGGTAGGCAAATTTCTTCTGAAATAGGCAGCCAATGGCAGGCTTATTCCAACAGTCCACATCTGGTGAGTCAGACTATATCAGGGGTCAGCAACCTTTTTGAAACTGAGAGCTACTTCATGGGTACTGAGTCATACGAAGGGCTACCAGTTTGATACACTTTTCTGAAAATAACAAATTTGCTCAGTTTGCCTTTAGTTATATATGATTAGTAATGATTAATGATAGTCATCTATGTGAAGACACTGATTACGTTAATGATTTCTCACAATAATTATCAACAATGACTTAACAAGATGGGAAACAGATAATGTCAATATTCAATTTTCATTTTTAGAACAGGCCTGAGGGCTACTCATGTGGTCCTTGGGGGCTACCTGGTGCCCGCGGGCACCGTGTTGGTGACCCCTGGACTATATGAAAGGTAACCCAAAAACTATGGAAATTTCTCTCAGTGTAATATATGCATCATGGCTGTGAATATTGGCCAGGCCCTAGATAATATAAGATATACTGTATTGTCTTGGGCTCCAAGTCGCTGCATCATACAACACACTTGCCAACAATGTCAAAATGCACATATTCACACATGTCATACACGCATACAACATAGATCGCTTTTTTGTCAGTTTCCGTTCATTAGATAGAATTCATAGTAGTTCATCTTTTGATTTCATGCTAAAATGACTTACTGTATCTACTATCTATCTACTTGGTTTGCTTTGTGCTCACCCCCCAAACAAACCGCACCGGAAGCAAATCGACTTTTCAGGAAGTCTTGGTCCAGTTTTCCCAGTTCAATTGATAGCTTCTTCTCCAGTCTATATAAACCGAACCAAAAGGTCAAATGCACCAGAAGTAGTTGTGAAAGTAGCCTTAGAGGCATAGTCAATGTTGTTGTAAAATAGTGACATAGTGATCCATGAAAACATCCTTAGAGGCAACAAATGAAGTGATTTGTCATCCACAGATTTCTTAAACTAAAACCTAATATTATTATTATTATTATTATTATTATTATTGGGGCTACATGCTGCAATATTTGCAATTCCTTTACTGTTATTGCAATCAAACTCTGTCGCTACTGATCATCTATTGCAGTATATTACAGATGGAACATAAAAAAGGATTTTGCCTCTGTGGTGAACACTTGGGAACAATTCTAGGATTAACCTATTCTGTCAACAGAGGAAGCACATGAAAAGCCTCACCTCAAACAAGCGGCAGCACACTCTCAAATTGATGCTGACAGAAGAAGAAAAATCAACTTTCCCAGTGAAAGGGTGTCAGGTGTCAACCTACTCATCCTACACAGCTTTGTGAATTACCTTGGTACTTTCAATTCAAGGGCAAAAACAAATTGAGGGTTAGGTTTATTTTTTTTAAACACAACAGCAATGAAAAAAAAGAGTGACAACTCTTAAAAACTGTGGGATAGAACTTCAATATAGGAAGAAGCTTCAGTTTATTTTTATTTGTTATAAACTCAATCCAATATAAAATCAGATCAGAGAAATAGAAGAGTGAGCGTGCGTGTGGATAGTTGTCATTTAATTTAATCATTTAATCATTCCCTCAACTTGCCTCATGGGCTGCAAAGGTGTGTGTGTGTGTGTGTGTGTGTGTGTGTGTGTGTGTGTGTGTGTGTGTGTGTGTGTGTGTGTGGTTTTTTTTCGAAGTGTATTTTTGTGTATAGATCAGATTGATACTGTGAAAGCCACTTACAACATAGTGATGAAGCTCTGAGTGGGATTGGAGACTGCAGTACAGATAAGTCTTTGAAGTGAAGCCATTACTCTTGTTGCAGCAGTAAAAATGGTCAATTTAAAGCTGCGGAGTGCGGAACTTACATACAAATGTATGTCTGTTATATTCAAGCCCTTGCCAAACGAGTTCACACAATGCTGATTAAGCCTATCGCCGCCAGGGAAAGCTCTCTGTATTTTACAGAGTTGTGGTGTCGGTGGCGACTTTCCCGCACTGGCACAACGGAAGTTATGCGTTTTACGTAGACAAGCCAGAGCTAAAAGGGGCAGGAAGGGGGGAGAGACCATAGCGACTAGGCGGCAGCAGCTAGGAGTTTGGCGGAAGCTGTGGCGGCTACCACTGTATACAACATCATAGGAGTTTATATATAGAAGACAAAATTGTAGCTAGCACTACTTATTTTGTAGTGTCGAAAGAGACACGTAGCTTTTGCTCTGAAGTAAAGTCAGTGAGTAGCTATTAGGCGCGATGTGCAACACATTAACACATTACTTTAACTTACTGTAATTGAAGCTTAATTTTCATTCCACTTACCTGTCGGTTATAAATCGCTAAGTAAATAGCCGTAACAACCTTCTACAAACACTGTTTTGCTGGAATACACTTTTCTGTGGCGGACAATAGTCTACATTTTTGGCATAGATAATTACCTAATCTAACGACTCCATAACTCAGCCTTTTCTTTCCCTCTGCCCTTATTTGCTCGGATAGACTTGAAGAGAGCATTCCCGAGAGAAAAATGCAGCGAGCTCACCTGCAGGCATACATCATAAGCACGCATCGACAGTGTGTGTAATTACTCTCACTGCCAGAGTGGGGGAGACAAAAGTTCCTCACAAGGTTTAAATTGTGACCATTACCCCTTTTCTTACATTTCTGAATTTTAATGTGCATTTGCTGTGCACTTTGTGGTTGTCTGACAGTGTCAAATAATTATGTTAAGTATAAATACATTTATAAAATAAGTATTTATACTATTCAGATTAAAAGTAAAATTTTGTGAATATCTGTGTCAATTATTGTTAGAGTATATTTATGAATGCTCAGATTCTCTCTCAATAGGAATATTTCTAAGATGGTGCTTGTTTAGATTTTCAACCTGTCACTGATTGTTAGCACTTTGATTCTGCAGCCAGGCTGTAATACACACATACTGTATGCATATTCCACAGGGCCATCTCAGACGTTTCTTAGGACTCTGATGATTAAACATATATGTCGAGGTTGAATATCCATTTCATTTCATGTTCCGACATGTAGTACGAGTGTGTCTGTGTGTGTCGCGGGTCTGTGATGTGTGAACAGTCAAGGAGAAGTGAACGTGCTAGGTTTAACCTTGTGAAAACTCTGGGTGTGCTTTTAGGACTCAATAGAACATGCTAAAAGCCAGAGTTTTTCCCCGGATCAAAGAGATGAGCTGACAGAAAAGAGAGAGAACCAGCAAGAGAGAGAAGCTGGCCGACCAAAGAGTGACAGGAAAAAATATTCTCTGGCTGGCAGTGAGCTGTTAGGTCACCTTCTGGCTGTTAGAGACAGAGTTGGCTGAATTCCCCACATCTGTACCAGCAATACTGGTTGGAAACTGCAACTGGCAGTTCAATTTCAATTCGATTCTATTTGTAGTTTCAAATCACAACAGAAGTTATCTCAGGACACTTTACAGATAGAGTAGGTTCAGGCCACACTACAATTTACAGAGACCCAACAATTCTCCCAAGAGAAAAAACTTTTTACAGGCAGAAACCTTGAACAGAGCCTGGCTCTAGGTGGGCGGTCATCTGCCTCGTTCAGTTAGGCGATGATGTCCTCATATTCACTGGTCAGTGTGCAGAAAAGTGTCCAGTTCTTTCTTGACCAGAGAACTCACTCTAAGTTAAGATGTGATTTGTCTCTTTTTCTGTAGCCGTGAGTGTTTACCACTGCCCGTACTTCAATGTAGATTATAATCCTGGCAAACAGGGTGAAGCAAAGGTTCTTCTAATTCAGAAATTGAGAGTATTCTGTAGTATTCTGTAGTAGTAGTCGTATTCTGCTTCATCAGATCTTATGTTTTGTATGTAAAACAGGGCTGCAACTAATGTTTATTGCCAGTATTGATTTATCTTCAAATTATTTTCTTGATTAAAGGTGGAGTCAGCGATTCTAATGCGATACACTTTTTGTCAATTTGTCAAAAGCAAATATCTCCTCCAACAGCTTGCTTAGCTATAAAATACTAGACATCCTGTGATAATAAAAACATATCCATATGGAAGTCATTAGTAGGCACTGCTTAATGAAAAAAACAAATTATTTTCTCAAGTCCTTACCATAATGAAATTTGATTGCATCCAGGTGTGGATCACTAATTTGCTTTAAATTGACAGACTCTGAAACAAATCTAAATGTCAATCCCTTAACCTCCTCATCGTCTTTCTCTAGGTGTTCCTTCAGCTCCGCGCAACGTGGTCTCAGTCGTCAACCAGACATCGGTGCAGCTGGAGTGGCACCCCCCACGTGACACTGGGCACCGTGACGACATGTCATACAACGTTTTGTGCCGCCGGTGCCACAGTAGCGAGCGCCGGGCGTGTCAGCCATGTGACGACAGCGTGGTATTCGTTTCAGACAAGCAAGGGTTAAAGGAAACAAGGGTGGAGATCAGCAAGCTGCGGGCCCACACACCTTATACCTTCGAAATACAGGTTTGTCCATTGAGCAGAGAGAAGTTTATTCAGCATGCTGTTTAGTATTGTAATGATATATTTATTTTGAGTATCGCATGCTAACTACCTTTAGGCTTGAGAGGTGTCTTGAAAGTTAGCTTTTTTCAAAAGCTTTTTTTGTTATCAAGACGCATAATTGCTTTTTAGCGTGTTTATCAATGCCGTTTGGCCTCCATTGACTTACATTACCTTGCGATTGCGTATCAATTTACACCAAAAAGAACTTCTGTTTGTTTTTTTTCCATAGAAATTCACACGTTTTTTAAACTAATGTATTTCAATGGGAAGCATGTTTCGTGATCACAGCACAATTCTCAATAAGAAGATGACGTAGCATTAAGAGCGACTACAGTAGTGAGTAATATGAAAGCCCAAAAATCCGCATAGGGAGGTTGGTTGGGGTGGTGGATGGGTCAAACAACACAGGACTTTCACCCAGGAGACCGGGGATTGTGTCCCGCGTGTCACGTTTCCTAAACCCATCCGTCGCTTTCTTCTTTTACTAAACCCAACCCGTCCGCTGTACACTGTACGGCGTAGACAGTAGATAGCTCAAATGCATACAGATAACACGCCACTTGGCTTTAGAAAGTGGCGTGTATGTTTACACGAAGTCATGATGTCCCGTTGGTAGTTAGGTTTGGATTCACAAAAGTTGATGACATGGATAGCTACCCAGAATAACAGCCAGAAAATTTGTCCAAATGTATCAAAGATCTTTAAAAAATTTCACATCCACTGCTTTTCTGCTGATTTGTTCAGAGTTTCTTCACAACATTCATGGCTACATACATGATTCTTCATAATACTGTTGCCTCCTCATAGCTCTAAAGCTATGCAGCAGGCACAGTGTTGACAAAGAGACTGCCACGCCTCAAGGTTGTCATTGGAATCCATTGTAACGGTTGTGAATGCAGGATATCTACAGCTGCCACCCTCCACAGAGAAGCAAGTAACAAACCTTACAAAGCCACCTTTAAAGCCTACAGACATAGAGTATTTCAGCAGAGAATTTCTTTAATCATTCACACCACTAGTTACACAATGTCGAAGACAGTTACATTGAAATTTAACTTTTTACATCACTCTTAACAATATAAAGTTGCCCCTTCAAAAATTTAGTTATACTGACTGAAAACAACCTTGGCGCTTAGTGTGTTGTCAACTCTTAATATGCAAAAAGCTGCTATATTCTATGCTCAAGGTTACTAAGGCTACATAGATGCTCACTGACATGGAGGCTTTTATGCACAATTTCGATGTATGTCATGTTCTCTCAAACTACAAGGCCACACTGATGCCTATAAAGCCACCACGATGGTGGACCTTCAATCTTCTGCTATTGGCCGCCTTTACCATCAAGGCCAGTTGTCTAAGTCAAGGTCACCTGCATTGTAATTGTTAAGGGAAGGAAGAGTGTTACCTACTTCCCCCATTCAGTCCTCAGTTGTGAAATCTCATCTAATCTAAATGTGGCAAAATCTTTGTCAAAGTCCAGTGAATGTATTAATAATAAAATATGATTTTTGTATGAATACAACATATATGGTTCATGATTGTTTTCTAAATCTACTCAATAGTGTGGCCTTAACTTATGAGTTGATCCATTTTGAAAGCAGTCTGTTGTAGGACGGACAGATCAATAATGATGTATGAATGAATGACCAAAACACTGACCTGATTGTGAAAGTATTGATTGTAATTTGATGTGTTTACTAAAGGCAGCCACCATTAAAGACAGAGCTGAATATCTTTTGAGATATCCATCCATTTTTTTCCATCCATCCGTATTTTGACAAAATTGACATTTTTGAATCCTCAGAAACTCAAGGAAACACAGAATAAAAAACGTGAAATGATAAAGAAACAATATAGAATTAGAGCATGGAGTAAGCCATTAAGCTAGCATCACTAATTACCATGCCTTTGTTTAATGATTTGCTGTGACTGAAGACATTGTTTCGACCGTCAAAATGATTAACTGAGCTCATGACAAACAATATGTGGCAGCTAATTAGGCGGTGTTTAAAACGCACTCAGAACCTGTTAATTGTGTCTTCGTTGGTATGAGAAAGATGGTGAGACTTAAAAAATCACTGAAATGAAAACCATGTCACTGATAATTGACTGTGTGTGGAATCCCTCCCCTGAACAGCGATTGTCCAATTATAGCTTAGCAACCGTAACTCAGCAGGGCAGTTCTTCATACACCCTATATAAATAGTTTTTAACATAGGAAAGCTTGACAGGCCTAGCAACAGTAACTATAGGGGTTAATGTCTGTAAGGTGGAATAGCTGACCATTACACTTTTTACTCTACAGGCAGTAAACGGAGTCTCCAACAAGAGCCCTTATCCCGCCCAGCAACTGTCAATCAACATTACAACCAATCAGGCTGGTGAGTGGGGAGTGCAAAAGCTGTGTGTGTGTGTGTGTGTGTGTGTGTGTGTGTGTGTGTGTGTGTGTGTGTGTGTGTGTGTGTGTGTGTGTGTGTGTGTGTGTGTGTGTGTGTGTGTGCGCGTGTGTGCGTGTGTGTGTTTGTAAGCGTCGGTGTGTATGTGTGTGTAAGCATACCCTGGGGCACAGTGGATTATGCGAGGGAGGGATGGCTAGGGGGATAAAGGAAATTGAGCTACAGCTTTTTAATTCATAAAACATGTTATAAGCTTGTCATTTCTCTCCCTCTGTCTCCCTTTCTCTGCCCCCTTCTCTGTCTTTCCTGCACATCCACAGCTTTCATCCTCTTTTCCTCTTTCCCTCTGCCTCTCTCTCTGTTCTCCTTTTCTTGCCTTTATCCCCTCCCTGCCCTCCCCTCTCTCCGTCTCTGACAGTGCAGTTCTTAAAGACTATAAAGTGAGCAGAGTTACTGCTTCATCAATACTTTATAGCGACAGACACAAGTGATATTTCCACTGTTACCCAAATTTAGATTTAAAAGCTGCTTTGCTCTGATGGAAAACACATTATTTACCTCATCTAGAGCAACCCAGGGTCATTCCTAATCGAAACATGATCCATTGTCACCCTGCCGCTTTCTGAGCGTTACCGCTGGCGGATGCAAAACTCTCTTATCCCTGAAATCTTTTAGTACTCAACAAAAACTGATTTATTTTCAGGTTGACTGCACTGAGGGGTTTAAATTATGCAATAGGCTTTAGCGTATTTCATGGGACCTTAGGTTATGAAACTCACATAATATATAGAGAACCCTGTCAAATGTCAATCGTGTCAAAATAAAAAATGACTACGGTTTTTAGGTGACAGCTAGCTCACGCTGTCAAATTATGACTACAGAGGGAAGTATTTGGCGCATGAAGTATCACAGCATTTACTGAGGATCATTGCAGTCCTCTGATGTCCTGATAAGTCAGCTGTGTAAGATGCATACACTCTGAATACATCAATTAGAATCCCTGTGTCTTGATTCCTTCTTCTCTTTACTGTATGTGCTGTCAAGTGAAGTACAAATGATGAAAACCATCTCATAAAAAGATCCGGGAGGCAAAACCATGAAATACATTATAGCCAAGAGCTTCTGGTTCCTAAAATTATGGGTAAAAATGCATTACAGACATAACTCTTTGTTCCCCATCAGTGACAAGTGCAGTAATTTGTTTTCATGAGCCTGGATGAGGAAACATTTTTTTCCTTTGGGTGTAAATAATCCTTGGCCATATGTCATTACATTACACACTATATTTTCATATTTATGGAGTTTAAGCATGCTCGCGAATCTCTTAACTGCATAATTGATTGTGTATATGTGTGTGTGTGTGTGTGTGTGTGTGTGTGTGTTTTAACAGCTCCCTCTGTAGTTCCCATAATGCACCAAGTGAGCTCAACAAGCCGCAGTTTCTCGTTGTCATGGCCACCGCCCGAACAACCCAACGGAATTATCCTCGACTACGAGATACGATACTTTGACAAGGTAGAGTGGGATGATAAATGTCCATGTGTGTGTGTGTGTGTGTGTGTGTGTGTGTGTGTGTGTGTGTGTGTGTGTGTGTGTGTGTGTGTGTGCGTGCGTGCGTGCGTGTGTGTGTGTGTCTCTATCATAGATGGTGTTGTGGTCACAGACAGTAATCCATTACAGTCGATCAAACAGGGGAATCAATATCAACTACATCTAAGTCATCTATTATCAGGACTCACTGAGAGGCAGCAACAGCCTCACTGCTTCTCAAATACTTTAGCTCGTAACTAATACTCCTGCACACTGTCTCACTTTAGCTGGAATGTTTATTTAGGGTTTTTAGGTATGCTATATGCGAAAGAAGTCACAGGAAACATATGCATTGCCATCTAGGTAATTAGATAAATAAGGTATTTTTGATTAAAGGAATTGTTTAACATTTTGGAAAAAAAAAAGATTCCCAAACACTGTCTAAAACAGTATGTGGGAATCTTTTTCACTCGTGTTTTAGTTGCTGCCCTCCGGAGCACCTATCATGATTCAGGTATGTATAGATATTTAGAGAGATCTTTTTTTTTTTAGCTATTGAAGCGAATAACTAAAATTATTAACTGAATACAATAACGTCCACTGTTAGACATTATCATCACACATGCACACACAAAACAGTGACACCATAAGGGTGTTTACACGGACACGAGTATCCCGGTTATGATTGGGTTTTTGAAGTATCCCATTTTTGTGTTTGAACATGTGGACACCATATCCCAATTTCAGAAACGTGGGTAAGCCCTTATCCCGGTTATGAAACCAGAATATGCTAGCTGGAGTATTCCAAAAGAAACCGTCCGGGATACTGTTGCATGCATACATCATATCCCAAATATTATCAAAACCAGGATAAGCCTCATAACCTGGAAACCCATGTGTAAACACACTCCATGACAGATGTGGTGTGTTTGAGATTTGTGTGTTTGTTTTTATGTGTCCATTCACCACAATGTCTATCAAAAGAATAATGATTACTCAATAATGTATACTTCTTGTAATGTTCCTATTGTTATTATAATAAATGTAGTATTCATTTCCTGTCACCTACCATAAGTACTAATGGTTAATAAAAAAAACATTATTATTATTATTAGTAGTTCAGAGGCTGGCATGTGTTGAATGTTGCAACTCATAGACATGACATGATGATTAATGAAGGGCAGCTAAAGGCAGAAATGTGTCGACATGTTTCTTAGATTTATAATTCGTGACATTGATGTAGGTTCTCTCTCACTTGTGCTCGACATCTATTAAAGCGATGGGATCATGCATCATTGTTTATAAAATATTATTTCCTAATAAGTCTGGATTGATCTTAGAGCCACAGTGTATATTTTATGAAGCCTGTTGTCATACTGACAGGGTTTTACAGTGATACAGTGCCTCTCTTTCCAGCACACATCCATTGTTGTTGAAAAATGAGCATATATTAATCAATAAGTGGCTACAGTGGGATCCTGTCAAACTGTCTACTGTCTATAAGACGACATCCATTTTTCAAAGTTTCTTCCATGAACAACCGATGTAGTTTGAGGGGTCGTAGTTTCATAAGCTGTAACAAACAATGTGGAATCTAATTAAGATCTGTGGGCTCTGGAAGATCCAATTAAACCCGTTTAATTGGTCAAGTAACTCATCTTGTGTGTCTTGTGCACGCCACTCGTCACTTTGATCGCTAGAAGAAACAGAACCTCAAACAATTATGGACAGTGATATAGACAAACGTAAATTAGACCAAAAGAAATGGTCAAAAAAACTACTGTCGCTATCCTAGTTAAATGTCTTTTATGACTGCAGGAGATAAAACTACATTTTTATAGCCGTTCTATATAAATATAATCACATCACAAGACTTATTAATTTTCTCAATAATATAATGACACGTTTTTACAGCTCGCATGCAGTTTTTCACTGTAGGCTCTGTGGTGATGGTTGCACATATTCCAAGTCCATGGTGAGGAATGTTACAGTGTTTGTGGACTGCTGCTGCTTATATTGCTGCATTGTTCATCGGGTGAGATTATTTCCAAGATTCATCTCCCCTTTTGCTCACTGATGATGTGGCCCTCAAGTCTCTCTGTGGACTTTGCTGTCTCGATGTGTGCAGTGCTTAATTTGTAAAGTGGGAGGTCCCGGAGCGCAGAGGGGGGGTGGATCCGGCGACTCAAAACGGTGCTTGGAGGTAACGGAACCAAAACAAAAATTACACCTGCCAACGTAGCTTCTCTGACTCTGACTAAAAAAGCCTAAACAACGCTGTGTGTACATCAGGGCAATGTTTATTTTTATTTCAGAACGTCCACTGCATCGGTGCGAAATGTAAAAAAAATAAAAAATACACTGCAACGATCGTTTTCAAAAGCAGCAACTATCCATCGGACAATTAAAACATAAAACCCACCGTGGTCTCCACATTCTTGATCGGCAGAAACGATTTTTGCTTGTTTGGGATCCGACTGGCCAGCGTATTTGAAAAAGTTAAGCAAAGTTTGTTGTCTTTTTGACATTTTTATCCTCAACCAGCACAAGCGCTTGTGTCACTTGAAGTGCAGCGCTGTGCTGTTGAAGTGCCGATCCTCTCCCTCCGTCCCTCTCCCCCCTCCGTCTCCCCTCCCTCCGTCCCTCTCCTCCCTCCGTCCCTCTCCCCCCTCTGTCTTACCCTGAAAATTCACCTCAAAACGCATTGAAAATGCAAACACAAGACTTTTGTGGAACTCCAATGGGGAATCAAGACTAACAAGACAGATAACAACATTGAACACTACACAAACAGTAGTTTATTTTTTTCATTTAGGCGACTAATTTTTCATAGTGACACAGGAGGTGCCGGATCCAATAAAAAAGGTTCCGGATCCAACGTCGGAGGTGCCGGAACATGTTCCGGCGTGTTCCGGCTCAAATTAAGCCCTGGATGTGTGCCAGAAGACATCACAGACCACCGTTTTTTATACGTACCTTCATTTATGATGGATTGAGTCTTTCCTCCCAAAGAGATGGACTCACCACCAGCACAGATAGTAGCGCATCTCTGCAGAAAACCGTCCATTCATCGAGGCTTGGATGTTGAAGAGCTGTCTGTCCCAGGCAGTTGAGGTTGAATTGAAACAGGAGATATCCACAATGATTCTTTGTATTCTCTTTGCCATCGCCAATGATCCGCATATGTACTGATGGACAGAAAAGGTGCTTATTGAGAAGTGCCATTATGTCCTTTAACCAAACTCATTGGTAGTTGGCTTTATCCTTCCCACTCTGGACCATTGTGCAAGAGGCACTTCCACTACTTCTCCATCCAACCATTTTTTTTCTGCTTATCCGGGGCTGGTCAAAGTAGTCCAGATCTCCCTCTTCCCAGCAACGTCTTCCAGCTCCTCCTGGGTGATCCTGAGACTTTCCCAAGCCAGATGAGATATACAATCCCTCTAGCATGTTCTGGGTCTTCTCCGGGGTCTCCTACCAGTTTGACCTGCCAAGAAAATAAATAAATAAATCAGATGCCCAAACCATCTCAACTGGCTCCTTATTGTCAGTGTTATGCAAAAGAGAATACAAAAGTGAATGTGACGATAAACAATGCCATTCCACTGCTTTTTGCTGTGTTTGTCAACATCTTGAGAGCACTGGAAGATCAGTGTATCTCCCCAGCTAAATCACTTAAAGACAAGAAGACCAAAGCACCAATTTATTCTTTAGTGACTGCTGCTGAAATCAAAACACCTACTACTCTGCTCTGTGAGGCTGTCTGACTGAAGGAGTCAAGCCTCCAGCTGTTCTGTAGTGGACAAGGTCCGAACGTGTATGATCCAGCAGACTGAGGCACAAAACAATTCACTGCCAGAGTCCAATGATCAAACTAGCCTGCATAAAGAATGTCAAACCCGGGGCGCCAATGAGGGCCTTTGATTCAGGGGTGAAACTTGCAGGACCTGATTGCTTTCTCATCAAAGACTGCTGCTCCAGGACAGAAACAGACTCCAAAGAAAGCTCAAACTGCGGCTCCATATCTTGTTTTCTTTGTAATTCAGTCAGTGGGAAGCAATGCGTTTGGAGGCTGAAAGCTAAATTAAAAGCATATCTATCACCCAAAGCTAAACATAAGAATACCCTCGTCTTTTCTGAACCTGAGCCACCAACTGCAAAAACAGAAAGACTTTCACTGCAGACCAATTAAAATCAAAGAGCAAAGCACCTACAAGGGATTTTATAAGATACACCAAAAAGAACAACCTGCCTCCTCATCCACAGCTCACATTTGATTTCTTGCCATTTAGCTATTCTTTTTACAATAGTTTTTGGCATGTTTTTGGGATACTACTGCTAGTCTCTGCACTCATTTTTTTCTTCTTTTTAATACATACTGTCAGTGAGTTTGTGCTTCCATAACTCACTACAATTCTGAGATGCATTGATAACAACAAAAATAAATGCTCCAGTCTGTTGCCAACTCTCTTTATTATCTATTCTCCTTGATGAAAACACTCAGGCACAGTCCTAAAGTCCATGACTCCAGAGGGCTTGCTCACAGATTTCAATTTCCCAGCACAATATAGTGTATGGCTATAATTTCACTACACTGCACAAGGAAAGGAGAGAGTGTGTGTTGTTTTTATTGTGCTTGCATCTCTTGGTTCAGTGTGTGCTATGTACTAAATCCTATAACTGAACTAAATACAGCACTGACACAATTGTTTATTATATATGTTCTTATTGTAAACTATTACTACTAAGTTTGCCTTAATGGTGCCATTGATGCTTTTCATAAATACTCAGCTTTCAACAAAATCAAGAAATAATTTATGTATGCTGGTATATGCATTAAATATGTACAATATAATATTGGTATCCTACAAAAGTTCTATCATTGTTACCTCACTTATGTTTGCATGTTTTATTCAGACTAGGCTCTTTCTTGTCTTACTCACACATTTTAAAATGCTATTAAAATGATCAACACATGCTGATTCAGTGATAATAAAAGCTGGGTTCTAAAAGTCCTCATTAAGGATTTTCTTTCATGGAATATTATTTTTTTTTAAAAGATAAATAAGTGAAATGCAATTATGCCCTCATCAGAATCGGCATTGTTGTTTGTTGAAGTGCCTAAAATCTTCCTGACAGTTAAAATTGCCCTGCCACACAAAACCATTTTTACTTGTATTTTTTGAAATATGTTAGGTCCATATATGTTTGTGTTATGTTGTGAATGTGAAAATGAACTGCCACCTCCTCTGTCAGCTCTAGCCACTGAAAAGAAATAAGCGGAGAAATCAGGCCAATTACAAAAGCTGGTCAGTCTGACGTGGTGTTGCCTGAGCTCATTACTATTCATGAGCTCGCCCAGTTGCGCTGGGTAAAGGATGCTGATAACCAGGCTCTCATTGGCTGACTGTTAGCCAATCAGAGTCAAGCAGCTTAGATCGTTGAATATTAATGAGAACTGGCACAAATCGAACTGAGTCTTCCTGCAGGCTTTCTATATCATGCTAGAATGGCTTGAAACAAGGTAACCAAGGCATTTTTCCCACAAAAAGTGTTATAGAGTCCATGGTAGAACTTCAGACATTACCACAAAGTAATGAAATATGTGTGGCAGGGCACCTTTAACCTTTTGTGATCATGCAAACAGTGACCATCCTCGCTTACAGTAGTGTGACATTGTTTTACTGCCGCAAAACCTCTTAGGAAGGAGCTCAGGTGGAAAGTCTGCTGTGCAAAGTGTCTGACTTTGTCAGCAGTTATCTGGTCTCCTACAAACAGTCAACATTGGTTTCTTTTTTGTCCTTAACCTCAACTATAGAGGTGGTAGATCAGAAAATGCTCATATGAAACAGTAATTTTAGAAGACATTGATCATATAGTGTACTGTAAAAACCACTGGAATAAAACAGCACCTCATGACATTATGTCAGCCAAACAATATGTCAATATGAATATGGCTAAATTGTTTAGTCATAAAGATAACTGCACTGGCATCACGGAGTCAACACTCATGACCACAGTTTTTAAGTGAAGCTGCATTTAAAGAATAATAATATTATGTTCATGCTTGAAGGGCTGTCTGAATATATAGGACACTGTACACAATATAATAGGAAACCATCTTAAAAGCTCACGCTGCCAGCGATAATTAAGATTAAAATGCAACAATACAAATACATCTCAAGAGGCGGGGGTTCTGCACCTGGGGGTGGGGGTGCTTCTTCCCACAGTTTGGGTAAAAATGAAGTTCCAGGGAAAGATAGAGAATAGCAGCAACAGAAAGAGAAAGTTGAGATTCTGCCTCTCGGAGAGCAATTAGAGTGAGTTTAGGACAGAGTGAGAAGAACTGAACTCACTGAGAGATGTACTCGAGCTGCAGTCTGACAGTCACAGATAAAACACTTACTTTGTCAAAATCAGGGCAGCGACTTTATTCTAAGCTGGCCTTATTTGCTGCTGCCTTTGCTTTAACATTATTTAACATGGAAGCCAATTAAGACCCATAATCAAAAGCTGGCAGTTAGGTTCTTTCATTGTTTCATCTTTTCATTCTTCTTCCTTGATACACATCTTAAGAAGGGAGAAATACTGCATTTATACTGTAGACAAGCCATCCACATAAAGTGACTAATTTTAGCTCACGGCTTTACGTGTAGAAGTCCTTGGGGAGCAGTTTGATAAGCCTGGAGAGAGAGAGAGAGAGAGAGAGATAAATGACAGGTTTTTCTCACCAGACAGCTGCACTGCACCTCCTTTTCTGGTACCCCCCACCCCCTCACCTCACCTCCTTCCCTCATAGCCACTCTATAGATAATGATGTTTTAATGTTGTAAATTTGATATGGCACAGGGAGACAGAATTTCCCCCCACTACTTATCTCTGGCTTCCAGACCTTCCCAGATGGGTTGCCCCCTAACCTTTTCACTGTGACAAGCCTAGAGCCCCTCTTCACCCCCCTACACACACACACACACACACACACACACACACACACACACACATACATACCCCCAAATCCAAACCTCACCCTGACACAATACCCCCATTTCTGTGACCATTTCCAAATATAACTATCTTATCCTCTCCCAGGTTTTTAACACTGCAAACTCTGTGGTTGCCCATGGGCCGTGTACTAATTATGATAGTTGGAATCTAGCTTGTCATAGTACAATATATCAATAGTCAAGTGCAGTCAAATATTGAATTAGAACCTAATGATGTCAAATACAAATCAAATCATAATCAAAGTACTGTGGGTAGACAGGAATAACACTAATACACAACAGAAGACAACTCATGTCATAATAGTAACAATTGGATAGCTGCAAGCAACAACAAAAGGGGTTCAAGACAATCAAGGAGGATTAATAAAATGAAGTAATAAAAACTCAAATCATCTTGAACCCCTTTTTTATTCCTTTTTTGATAACCCTCCTTCTTCTGCTCTCTTTCCACCACCAACCGTTAACTTTCTCCCCGCTCTTTTCCCTCCTGAACTCTCCTCCTCATGACTCTCATCTCTCTTCCTCTTCTATTTGCTCTGCCGTCGATCCCTCGACCTCCTTCATCCTCGCGGCATGATTCCCTCCCCCGTCCTTTCATGCCATCACCAAACCATATCTGTCATTCCCTCTGGACCGTTTCGATCTTGCCGCAGTAAAAACCTTTTTATCTGAAAGAAATGGGTGAGAGGAAGCCGGCGTAGAAAGATAGAGGTAAAAGGGTGTAGCCTTGGGTTTATAAGATAGGCCTGTTAGGTGTGATGCCTAATTCCTTCAGGAAAATGACTGGATGGAAAGAGGCCCAAATGCTCTGCTAGATTTTTCTCTGTGGGCAATATCTAATTGACTGCATCATCACTTTATTGTTGTTTGAAGGAGATTGAGGTAAGAATGGGTCAAAGAGTCAAAGAGCACGAAGTCAACGAGGAAGAGATTTTTTTTCACAAAATATCAAGAATGTAGTTGTGGACAAAATGACTGAATGACAACAATGCAAATCGTTTAGGTTTGATGTGCCAAGGCTTTGAATTATGCCCTTTTTTCTTTCTCTCTGTCACCGCTTCAATAAATGGAATTCTGTTTGTGCTGCACAGAACACGAAAAAATTACATTTTGTAAAATGTAATGGCAACGTGTCTTTCCAGAAAGAATGACCCAGGATCTCTACAGAGTAACAAATCTGTTCACACCAAGGCCTGTGGATTACCCAGAGTGAAATGTACAACATTTCTGCAAAGACAACTTGCTGTTCAATTTTTAAAATGTAATTTAAAGACATGGCTAGGTACCACTTATAGAGCAAGTTAACACCAGATGAAAGTCTTCTTTTTGCTGACCTTCAGTAGTTTAATTTGAAATCATACATGTCAATGTAGTGATAACTTCCAATTCACTAAAAATACACTTAGTACCTGTATTACTGTACATTCCTTCAAACCCTTCACTACCTATATGAGTCTGGACAAACATGGATGTAAACTACAACTTGACTGGTTGGCGAAGGCATATAACCGCGAGGCAGTAATTCTAGTTTACTGTTGGAAATGGAAAATGACAAAGAATGTGATGATGGCATTGTGTGACAAGATGAATGAATGACTAGATTAATTCAAACTCAATATGTTGCAGTTACAACAACCTGTCAGGGTGTCTGTGGTGTCACATTTTGAAAATAGTGAATGTCTCAGTTTGTACTGTAGCATTGGAAGAAATAATCTTGTCTTAGCTGAAGGCCAAAACTGAGTACTAAATTTAGTCTCTCTTAGTCTGTGACTGAAGAAGTGTTATCCTCTCACTTGGCTTGCTGTGAAACATATATTCACCTCTCTCTCAACCTCCTCTTCAGTCCCTGTCGACAGTGCTGAACAGTTCAGTGGTCCAGAGCGAAACACCCAATGTTGTTCTGGAGGGTCTGAGGCCGGGGACCGGCTACGTGGTGCAGGTGAGGGCTCGCACTGTGGCCGGCTACGGAGCCTACAGCAAGGAAATGCTCTTCCAAACGCTCACCGACGGTAAGTGGGTGGATGTGTGGGTGGCTGAAGTGTATGGAGGTGTGTGTGTGTGTGTGTGTGTGTGTGTGTGTGTGTGTGTGTGTGTGTGTCAGCGTGGTTTTTATGGTGAAGAGGAAAGAGACTGCAGGACTGAGAGGGGGAATGTGAGAGGTTGAGCAAGAGTGAAAATCTGGCTGTGGAAGTAATTAAATTCTGCCCTACTTTGTGTGTGTGTGTGTGTGTGTGTGTGTGTGTGTGTGTGTGTGTGTGTGTGTGTGTGTGTGTGTGTGTGTGTGTGTGTGTGTGTGTGTGTGTGTTTGCAGTCATGTAAAATGAGCTTTGTAAATTATATTTTGTGTATATTTTCCCTTCTGGAAATGCTTAGTTGTGTGTATTTGGGAGTCTCAAAAATATATATAAATAATACCTCTCTTTTCAATGTGTGTGTGTGTGGGTATGTGTGTGTGTGTGTGTGTGTGTCTTTGTGTGTGTCTTTGTGTGTATTTCTGCAGATGAGTATAAGTCAGAGCTAGGACAGCAGCTCTCCCTGATTGCAGGCTCTTTAGTAGGTGGAGTATGTATCGTCTCATTGGTAGCTATTGCCATCATCTGCACCAGGTAACGCACCCACACATGTACACACACACACACACACACACACACCCACACACACACACACACACACACACACACACACACACACACACACACACACACACACACACATATGGTGCATTCATTTGTGTGTCACAGGAATATCCTAACCGGTAGAAGTAATATCCTGTTACAAATGTTACATACCTTGACTGGTCCAATCAAATGTCTTAAAGCAAGGCATTGAACATGTACTGACTTGATAGGATTCAATATGGCTAATCATTTTTCTTTTTTTAATCTGGGAATGTAGCTGTATATATTTAAATTTCTTTTAAAATGTGTGAAAATCTGATACAAAATCAAATCTGAAGAATAGTGGTGAGAATTTTCTGACTCTTTGCAGTGTAAACACTCAGTATCCCAACCATTGATTGGCCCATTTCACACATTTTGACTTGTCATGTAGGAAAAGCACAGGTGTTCCTAATAACATTAACAATGGCTCTGTTCTGTCCAAATAAGCCATGACCCTAAAACAGCATACACATTACCAGTACCCCGAAACTGAAGCAGCTAAATTGATATTTAGCCATCATTTATTTACAGAAAGTGACAAGAATTATTAATTCAAATTTCACTCATTAAGACTTTCCAGAGCTTTTACCACACCTCATAGTCTGGAACCTCAGTCACGTAATAACAGGTGTAATCCCCACCCCCCCTATGCAACCATCTGATAACAAACATATAACAGATGGTCTGATGATGAGGGTCTGATGACTGAGCCATCTCCATTACAACTGAGCAAACTATATGTGCAAGTGTACCTTGAGTTAAGAATTTTATGTCAAAAATAGAAAAGTTTTCTTTACATTATTTTGATGGAGTCCGGGCCATTTTAAGCAGCTTGTATTTGCATTTTGTAACCATTTTTCTTACAACAAAAGGACAGTGTTTACATTAAGTTACAGTAAACAACATGCATTAAGACATAAATTTGATGTGAATCGGGATAAACCAATTGGCTATTTTGTGGAGAAAATTGTAAAAACCCCAAAATAATTAACCTATCAGCTTTAAACTACTAAATATAGGTTATGTGCAACCATATGCCACAGAATACTGTATGCAGACACATTAAATAAGAAATGCCTGTGACCCCATGACCTCCGAGAAACAGCAAACAACAAACTTTTTTTTCCTGTATGTAGTATAAGGTGTCTATTGTAAAGATCAGTTGACGTATTAAAATATTCCAGAGTGCATTTCTTTGGTTCCATCCAAAGATGACAGCAGGAAACAAGAGCTGAAAAAACAGAGCAGTGACAAGCCACCAAATACTAATGAATTCCTGAAAGACTCTTTCCTTCTCTGAAGCAGACTTTTTTTATGACATTCAGGCAGACTATTTCTTTTACTGACAACCAATTAGCATTTTTCATTTTTGTGTAGCATTTCTGTCTGCTTGCCTCTTTCCTCACAATCTCTCCGTATGTGTTTCTGTCTGCAGAAGAAGCCAGTTGAAAGAGAGTGTGTACGGTGACAAGCTGCAGCAGTACAACGCAGGAGGAGGTACGACCAGTACTGAAACTTTAAATGAGCTCTACCTTCACACACACCAAACTTCCAAAACAGTGTTTATTTTTACACTTTCAAATTTTCTCCTCAGAGGTGACTCTGAGGCCTGACATGTTCAGTGGTCCTACCCCCACTGTGACCTTCCCCACCCTGTCTGAAGGCCATAGTTCACCGGGGGTCAAGATCTACATTGACCCCTTCACCTACGAGGACCCCAACGAGGCTGTCAGGGAGTTTGCCAAGGAAATTGACCCCTCCTGTGTCAAAATAGAGGAAGTCATTGGATCAGGTAGAGATTTTCATAGACTTAGGGTCTTTGACCCTAGGTTCACCCTTAAGCCCAGTTCAGACCAAAGATTCGCGACGAGACGAGTTAAAACTTGCAACTACTTGCAACGCGCCGGTCTGTGACGTTCTAAAACCTGCCAGTTCACACTAGTGTAGTCTCGCTTTGCCAGACCATCCACAGGGTCTGGCTACTCCACACAGCATTCCGGGATGGGAGAAAAACGTGCTCCGGTTTATTGGCATTTCTTTAAACCAATCACAATCATCTTGGGCTGCGCTAAGCATTGGATGGAACCGCTGCAAAATACTTGTGCGAGAGAAAGCTCAGATTGGACAGATAGTCTAGCTAGCTGTCTCAATTTACTGTGCAGAGATCTGAGGAGCAGTTAACCATAGTCCTCATAAATCCACCGGAGTTTAAAATTCCCCAAAAAAGAAAGCAGAAGGAAAATACATGCATCCGGTGGAATTTCCTGCGGCACCGGAGCAATCCCGGAAGTGGAACGTCAAGGATATAGACTAACACCAGTGCAACGAGACGGTGTATGATTTCATTAGCAATGGCTCTTTGTACTTCTGGTCTAACTTCCGACTTTCAGGTTTTTATTTGTAGCTGGATATATCATGTGTTTTGTCTAAATATGAATATGGATAACATTAGTGATAGTAGATGCTTTCTACAGTTATATTTCTAGTGCTGAATTGGCAAAAAACTACGTTTTATATCTCTGATAAAACCAGAGATATTGACAGACTTGACAGGCTGATCAGCTGGCTTGAGTTGAGTTGAGACGGGCCGGTTCAGACCGCTGTAACCTTTCCCTGCAACGTTATTAAACGGTTTGGTCTCGTTTCGAATCTTTGGTCTGAACTGGGCTTTAGTCTCTCTCTCTCTCTCTCTCTCTCTCTCTCTCTCTCTCTCTCTCTCTCTCTCTCTCTCTCTCTCTCTCTCTCTATATGTTGTTTATGAAAGACAGAAGTCTTTACAAATGCCTCAAATGAAAAGCCATGATTAGTTCGATGTGTGTCAAATATAACTGTCCATTCATTCTATTTGTAGTTGTGAGTATAAGATAATAAAAAAACACTCAGTCCTTGTTCATATCTACCTACTATTAACTGCTTCAAAAGGGAAATTTAGATAAGTAAACCTTGGTTTCCTCTAATGAGACCAACTGTCACTTGAACCGGCAGATACTCTACAGTAAATTAATCAGTTTCTTCAACTGTGCTAGACGTTTATGTCAATGAGAAAGATCTGGAAACGTGCACTGCCAATTTATTATTTTGCTTTCTTTATTTTCCTTTGAAGTCAGGAGACATGTTTTATTCATGCTGAAAACTTTCACAGCAATAAATTAAAACAGTCTTAGTGCATTCTCTTTGGCTATCCGAGCTGAACTGTGAAAGAAATGCTGTGTGATGTTTGGCAAATAGAGAAAGTTGGATGAGAAATGGAGTCCGAAGGGCATCCTCTGAAATGTTTTTGGGAGCAGAAGTTTAGCTGTTGGATGGAAAAAAAGATGGAAATAAGAAACAAAATATAAGGACACATTTTACATTTGCTAAGATTTAATTGTACTACTGATCCCTGAGTACTGAAACTATGTAATACCTTAAATGATTTTATTATATATTCAATCATCGTCGCCAAGGGGATCCAAGACAAGTGAAACACACAGATTTGAACATAATATACAATAAAAACTGCAAATACATAAAACATAAAGTAGAAATATGTAAAACATGTGCTAAAACCCACTACACAAGGTCATAAATATAGGTTCACAAAATGCAGTGGCAGCACAATATAAATCGGGAGTACATCCAGCCATCATCTTCCAACCCAGTCATCAATTGCAGGGCATGTAAAAATGAATAGGCATTTGACATCCGGTCGAACTTTGTTTATAATTTAATTTGCCTTAAAGGTCCAATGTGTAGGAATTTCTCCCATCTAGCGTTGAGATCATATATTGCAATCAACTCTCACACATCACGCAGTTCAAAGTACGTATTACAGCTACGGTAGCCTTCACGCTTCAAAAAGCTGGTCTCTTGCTCTTTTCAATATACTTTTTCTTTTTCTGGGCGAAAAAGAAGACTCCTGTTCCTGAAATTTGGATTTTGAATATGTGTGGTCCTCCATGTTTCCTTCTTCAAACTTGCCGGGGCCGGGAAGCTACGATACCCATTAGCAGCATTAGCAGCACCTGTGAGTTTATCATGTGACAGCGAAAACGCGAAAGGTGGAGCAGTATATCCTGTATGGCTAACGTATTTCAAGATGGCGCATGAATATGGAGCATCTACCCCAGTTCATGCGAATGCAAATGTAAAATTTCAAGCCAAAAGGAATACTTGGAATTGATGGTGGTGATAAATATTCATGAAAAAGGACAAGTTTGTGAATGGACAACACAGATTTTGATAATGAACAACTAAACACGTTACACACTGGACCTTTAAAAACTATTGGGAATACAACTAATACTGAAGAACAACATAAAGCTTTGTAGGTTATATTGATGCTTAATGCAAATTTTTGCATCAAATTCACAAATAAATAACCTTTTCAATGTCTCAAAGACTGTAGCTGTATATCATCTCTGCATTTCATTTTGAACTCTTTTTTTATGAAAGTTCCATACCACCTACTATGGGGTCAAGGTGACAGCATTAAACTGCCTCGGGGACTCACATCTCTAACAGTCACCGGTTCACTGTCAGTTTTGGTACTTTGATTAATTTAAAGTGCTCATATTATGCTTTTTTTTCTCCCTTTCCTTTATTGTGTTATATGTATATATTGCTGTGCATGTAATAGGTTTACAAAAGTGAAAAAACCCAAAATCCACCCAAAGGGACTTACCATCTTCCAGACAAAACACTGTTCACAAACTGCTCCAAACGAAGGTGTCCAGACGCTCCCGGTTTTTTGAGTTTCACTGTGACTGACAGACCCGAAATTGGAATGAAAGAAAGAAAACATTGACCAAACGTATAGTCGCGCACCCTACACGCGCAGGCTCAAGACAGCCAGAGCAAGCGCTGCTCAGAGATGTTCTAGAATGCCCATATTTTACGATGCCAAAATGACTTTATTTACTTGGAGTCTGGTGGGTTTAGCGAACGCAATTTTGTGGACTTTTTTATGTTTAAAAAAAGGATCTTACTCTTTAACAGAAAGGTCAACCTCCTTAGAAACCCTTTCCATGATGTTGTCAGACACTTAGAATATTAATCTGAGCCTGTCAGCGGCAAAACAAGCACTTTTATGAACGTAAATACAAGCTGGACAATTGTCCTATTAACTTACATTGCAGCTTGTTTCACCGTTGCCGACTGCAGCGATCTCGTTTAATACTGGACCAATGTCAAAGGAAAATATTTCCTCAATAGTTTTAACTGTATCCAATACTCAGTGAGCTGTTGCAGAAACAAGCCCAGCGTGAAGCAATAAAGCAAAAGCTGTCAGATAAATGTAGTGCAGTAAACATTACAACATTTCCCTCTGAGTTGTAGTGGAGTACGAGTATGAAGTAGCAGCAGGGGCGATTCTAGGATCAGACCTTTAGGGGGGCTTAGCCCCTAATGAGAATGTGACATGGATATAGTGCATGCAAAAGTGTTAATCAAAAAAACATGAAATTACCAACTTCTTCACAACCGCACTCCTGCTCTCCCTCTGACAGATAGAGACTCAGCCAAAGGCCTGAGTCTGGCACAACCACCTCAACCAGAATCTAAGCTTTCCAATGATATTAGCGCCAGTTGCTGTGACAAATGGTTTGTGAAAAAATTAACATTGAACTTACATGAAATATCATATTTGCATTCTGCATAAATCTCTGCACACCCATTACTCTCTGTAAAATATCTCACAAACTCTTCACTCAACACATGCATCGGTACAACAAGCGGTTTCCGGGTAATCCAGTTTTGAAATTGCAACAAATTTCTACATGGTCTCCAACTTTGGGCCAAAATTATAATGTATTCTCATGTAAACTGTCAGCACAGACATTTTTGTAAATTGCTTAGTCCGTGTATCCCACCATAATGGTTATTATTAGGGCTGTCAAAATAACGCGTAAAAAAATAAATAACGCAGATTAATCCATTCCATATTGACGTTTGACCCGGAGCCGTTCAAGCCACCATTCGACTGTAAAATGAAGGAGGGAGACGAGAATGTGCTGCCTGGATCATTAATTGGAACATTTACTTGTAAAAATCTTCTTCCTGCCAACCCTGGCTACCGAAATCTGGTGCCACTGATATGTCTGCACTTCTCTCTGGTGCTCTGAAGACGATACAGGCAACACAAACACCGCTGCATGTGACGCTAGTTAACACTATACTCAACAGCAGCTAACGTTAGCCTACCGCTAGCTAACTCGACAGCAGCTAACGTTAGCCTACCACTAGCTAGTAGCAGGATTAAACATGGTTAAAATGCTGACAGCTAACGCTAAACGGTGAAAAGTTTGACTGTGTTTTACTGTAGAGGATTCAACACCGGTATGTAACAATCTGCAGCTGCCGTCGGGAAAACAACACAGACGGTGCGTTCAATGAAACTGGTAAACTACAGTCTCGTGGTGCATTTGAAGTTATTGTAAATGTCCTTTTCCCATCTGGTGGTTGTTTTTGTCGTTCAACAGCAATTTACTAATGAAATAAGTTATTGTTATTGTTATACATTATTATTAAATTGTGCCCCAGTGCACCTCTAGGTCTAGTGAGGCCCCTGGGGCAGTGTCCCCGTTTTTACAAAGATAAAAACATTACCTGTTTTGGAGGTATTTACGCTTCTGAGCTGAAAATGTCCCCGGATTTGGTCTCAGAAATCTGGTCACCTTACTCCAAACAGCTCTATTGTAGTCCAGCCTTTACTTCCGTGACAAACGTGCGTCACTTTGTAAAACACGTCATACTCTGCTTCTGACTGGCTAGTAGTCCTTACCTAGCTACTCTGCATGTGCGACTCCCAACAAAGCTGGAACAGAAGTGAGATGCATCACTCTGTAGCTAAAACAGAGAGGTCAACACACAGGGTGAAAAGAGGAGCTGCAGCAATGTGCAGCAAACAACAAAAATATGGTGTTTTTTGAAAATCAAACCACATAAACTTATTCAAAGTGCTTTAAACAAGCATAAACATAGAAAGCAAATAAAACAGAAAATACAACAATCATAAAACAAAAAACTGTAGATTTAAAAGACTTTAGAAGCATAAAAGTGTAGAAATGAACATCTCTAAATGACCTCAGGGAAAGTAATGGCAAACAGAAAAGTTTTAAGGCTCGGTTTAAAAGAACACAGAGTTGGGGCAGATCTCAAGTGTTCTTGAAGTTTATTCCAGATCTGTTGGTGCATAGAAACTAAAAGTTGCTTCTGCATGTTTGGTTCTGACCCTGGTGATGGTAAGCAAGCCCATTTCAGATGTTCTAAGAGCTCTTGATGGCTCGTAAAAGAGCAGCATATCAGACACTTATTTTGGCTCCAAACCATTAAGTGCTTTAAATGGATAGTTACCACAATATAAGGGTACGGCGAAATTTATATAGTTTCATGGTATGTATTGTCATATTGCCCAACACCAACGCCACCATCTAGCTGCAGTGCATTCATGATTTGTATACCTCAAACCATAATAGATGGAGGAATGTTTTTACTCCAAATGTTCCCTCACTTTTTTTTTCTTTGGGCCAAAACTAATCAAACCCAAATGGCCATGGAGCTCTGGGTGTTTAAGGTCATGAACCAGATTGAGACCCTCACCGCTGAGAGTATGTGCTCTGGGAACTCTGTGAGGCTTTCCGTAATCCCTCCGTTTCTCACTTTATTTCTCTCAGGGGAAGGTTTCTCACCTCAGCCAGAGGTGACAGAGGAGAGATGAAAATAACGGGAGGGAGGGGAAAATATGAGCCTGGGGTTGATAGGAGATGTGGCCGGACTTTGAGCCCTTAAACGGTTGAATCTCTCCCATTCTGCTGTGATTGAAAGTAAAAATGTATCCACAGCTCTTTCTCTCGTTCTCCCTCCCTTCGACTTTCTCTTTTGTTTTTCTTTCCGTATTTCTTTGATACTTCCTATCTTCATCTTTCTCTGGGATTCAGCCCCTCTGGAGTTTTAGAGTTTGTTTGCATATAGAGAAATGCTAAAACAAAGAACCAAGGGGATCAACAGATTGAGGAGGGAAGATAAAAGTAGAAAGCACCCTTAGGAGATGATAAAAATATCTCACCTCACTCTCTCTTCCTCTTTCTCTCTCTCTGTGATTACACCCGTCTCTTTTTCTCTTTCCTTATTACTATCGTTCACACTGTAAGAAATGTCTTCATGAAAAAGCACTTTATTTAAATCTTGAGACACTTTAATTTACAAGAGAAAGTAGCGATAATATTTCACCTTACAGGCCAGTTAATATACTACTAAGACTGTATTTAGATATGCTGTAGATTTAAGACAAGATTGTAGAATAAACCAAGGAATATTTCTTCTAAAATATCATATCTATATGTCTGCTCCATATTCTCCTTGACCACCTCTATTTTTGAAAACGAGGAAGTGAGATGTCATCTGATCTCGCCTCTCTTTGCGAAAATTGCTGTTTTCATCCCTCTCCGTCCATGCTTTCATACTTTCTCCCTTCTTCTCCCTTTTTATCAATACTGTCTCATTTCCATCCTTCACTCTTTCATTTCTACACCCCCCTATCTTTCTCCCCCCCCATCCTCTCTTTCTATTCTCCTTCTTATTTTACCCTCCATCCATCTCTACTTCAGCTGGTTTACAGCAGTGTCAGTAGATAGTTTTTAATGAGCAGCGAGATGCGGAGAAGAGATCACAGTGAGACAGGACGACACAGCCTGTCATCCAATTCCCATCACTCATCCATTATTCACATGTGATTTATATCTCTGCGATGAGGACTTTTATTTTGAAGTGATATTCAATTTTCATGTCCCCAAGCAGCATATGGCTGCATTTATTTCGACAAAAGACATCTGTGTCTCCAGCACTGTAGGAAGTTTTCTCTACATTAAACAAGTTTAAGACAGTTCATATATTTGACATTGTAACAAACCGTGACCCACCAATTCATATGTCAACATAGCAATACATAAAGAAAGCAAAAACACGTGAAAAAGATAACCTCCTGGAGCTTTTAGTTTAAACAGTAATTTGTACAGGACTGCATTTGTCTCCTCCACACTGTGGGGCTTGGGGTTTATTTGAACGTGACATGATGAACTGACTGGTCCAACTTGAACATGTCTCTTATAGTTTCGCATTGCCAGACCTTCCTCCACAGCGCTGCGGAGGAGGGTCTGGCTAGCATTCCAGGATGGGAGAAAAACATGCTCTGGTTTATTGGCATTTCTTTAAACCAATCACAATCGTCATGGGTGGCGCTAAGCGCGGCACCGAGGAACGGCGCCTCTGCAAAACAGCCTCTGGAAGGAACTTGTTTTGGTGGAACATGTGTACGTTCAAAGGTTGTTTTTGTCATGCCACAAAAAACTCAGATTTGACAGATCCTCTAGCTAGCTATCTTAATTTACCCTGCAGAGAGGAGCAGTTAACCATAGTCCTCATAAATTGACCGGAGTTTAAAATGCCAACACAAAGAAAGCGGAAGGTGCCGGACATCCGGACGAAATGAAAGACATCCAGCGGAATTTCTGGCGGCACCTGAACAATCTCGGAAGTGGAACGTAGTGAATATAGACTATGTCTCATACAATGTCAGTATAACGTTGAACACTGAAAAAAAATTCTATAAAAAGTGCCATTGTACTCAATCACAGAAGTGCTTGTCAGATAGTCGAATGGCTTCAGTAAATCCCGTGTCCGGTGAGCTGTGCACAACCATTTCTGTAACTTTCCGAAACCGATAATATGACATTCCCACTCACGTCACGGCAGACGTGCAGAAGTGAGAAAGGAGCCAGGGTTTGAACTTCTCCCTCTACCACTTTTTTCATTCTTCTTTCACTTTTTTACTTTTTTTTGCACCATTATCACCGTATTTAAACAATGTTGCCTCCCCTCTCTAAGATGGTATATATACACTATAAACACTTTTGATCACGTCGTACAATCTAGTTCTGATCGAGCATAACCGACCCTAAAGTCTTCTGTGACTCTGGTGGATCTTTTTTAAAGTCTGACAAACTAATGATGTCATTATTATGAATGTTATATAACCTTAGAGTAAATACTAGGTACTCCAGTCTTACTCTTTCTTAGGGCGTTTTCACACATGAAAGTCCGAACCAAGGTCCGGACCAAGGTTCATGTTTTTGTTACATTGTATACATTTGATCCGGTAAGTTTTGGTTTCACACTGCAGTTATGCAAGCGCACTAAAGATCTCTACGTGACAAAACTACGTCCTGCCGTCATCACATACGTGAGCTGCGTCAGATACTTATAATTGATTGGTTTGTAGACAGGCTTCCCCGTCCTCTCATATCTTCTCTATGCAGGGGTGGCCAACCAGTTAGGTATAAAGAGCCACAAAAAAAAACGCACCATAGCAAAAAGCCACACAAAACATGCACGTCCACACTACAACAGCAACAGTGTCTTCCAGATCTAATGACAGTCATTATACATAGCAGTTTTCATAGTTTTTTTTCTCACTTAGATTGACTCAGTGGGAAATCTGACAGTCTTTGTTATCCACAGTCTTTTCAGGTCTTGCTTGAACTCGGTTGTGGCCACTCGAAGAACTCTCTCACTCATTTGTCACTAAAGGGGCTTTCAAACAATCTGATTCAGCAGTGAAAGGGTTAACGAGGAAGGTGATCTGTGGCCCCTGTTTTTCCTCAGGTTGCAGAATCTGTCCTCAAAACTCTGCTGCATTATTTTCCATTTTAAAATAATTGGCAAATGTATTGGCAGATGCATTCAAATGTGTGTTTTTTTTACTTATCTGAAATACTGTATGTTTCAGAAAAGTTAAAAACAACAATCAACCAATGACACAGCCCCCAGCCACACAGTAAGAGCCTCACAGGAGCAGGCAAAGAGCCGCATACGGCTCAAGAGCCACAGGTTCGCCACCCCTGTTCTCTATGTGTCGGAGTTTTTTCAGCTGACTGCTGTTCTCCCCTACTGCCGCGGCTCTTTTTGTTTTGTTGTGATGTTGAGAAGCAAGACACTGGAACTTTCTGGAGAATTTATTCAGAGACAAACGGAAACCTACACTGTACATTTACTACCACTTAACAAATAAACTGCTGATGTATTCTCTGCTCTGATAGCCGACAGCTGTCTGCTCTGAGCGCATTCACCGTTACTCTCTCATGTAGCCTACACACTAAGCACCGAGCTATTCCTTAAAGGAGCTATTCCCCGGTCTTGTAACACAAGGAGAGCCTGCCAGAGCTTCTTCTATTTGGTCCGAAAGTCCGAACCATCCAAAAAATGCTTTCACACTGTAAACGAACCGGACCATGGTTCAGTTTGGTCCGGACCGAGACCACCTCTTTTGGTCGGACCAAAATTTGGTCTTTTGATCCGGACCGTGGTCCAGGGGAGGTTTCACACCTCTAATTTTGGTTCGGATCAAACTGAAAAGTCCGAAAGTCCGGACCAAATGAGGTATGTGTGAAAACGCCCTTACTTCTTGTCAGGTAGCTAATGCAAGTAGCCTACCTAGCTGACAGATAAGCTGGCATCCTATGTGACCACAGAGACATCAGCACATAAATTGGAAATTGGAAGTATGGACAGAGTTAGAAAATGTTTTAGCCTACAGGACAAATAATGAAACTGCAGGCATTGAACCTATGAACGTTGTGTTTCAGTACAGTCTCTTTTTCCATGAGGTCATCTGGCTGCCTTGGTTTAAACCACAAGATGAAACTTGAGGTGTGGTGTGCAAAGCCTAGTACCTTCACAATAATAATGGCATTGTCCCTTTTATCTTGTTTGCCACCTCTACTACAAACCTTTTCTTCACCCGAGAGGAGCTATTGAGAGAAATTCAATTTTTGTTGTTGTTTCGGTCTGCAAAAATACCACCAGTGTCCCCGTAATCAAAGCCCTCAACCTCAATCTGCTCGAGCAAAGCTGCTCAAAGGCCATCAGAATGAGACTGAATGTGCAGAGGGCAGCTCCCACGACTGAGAGAGTGTGTATGTGTTTAACACGCCCTGCCCCTCACGCTACTGCCCAACTCAGCTGCTGAAAAGGACAATATGCTCCCCTTTGTCTGATTGATTAAGAATTTTTAATCATAAATTGTAAACAAATGGTATGAACTTCAGCCCATCTGATTTCTCTGGTGACCTATTTCCACATAATACAATGTGATAAAAATGCAATTATTTGTTTGCCTCTTTGATTGTGTAATAATGTATTCAAGGGCTCTGAACTCAAAGAAGCATTAAAAAAACATCCCTAATAATGTACTCCCTGCTGAGTCACATATTGTTTTCTAAAAGAGCCTTAAGTGTTTACTGTTCCTTTTTGATTTTGCTCTAGGACAGAATGCTTTAATTTCAGCTCCATAATGTTTTCTTCTTCTTCAGGTGAGTTTGGGGAGGTGTACAAGGGTCGCCTTAAGCCTGTTGGGAAAAAAGAAATTCCTGTGGCCATCAAGACCCTGAAGGTTGGCTACTCTGAGAGGCAGAGGAGGGACTTCCTGTCTGAGGCGTCAATCATGGGCCAGTTTGACCAACCAAACATCATCAGACTGGAGGGCGTGGTCACCAAGAGCAGGCCGACGATGATCATCACAGAGTTCATGGAGAACGGAGCACTTGACTTGTTTCTCAGGGTAAATAACACATACATACTATACACACAGACACATACATACATAGCCATTGTAACAGTGTACTGCTGCACCTAATATAACTTTCAAAATGATCTACAGTTTTAATGTTGGGCGGATACAGTGGAAGTGCAGGAATGCATACTGTACCACTAAAATGACCCTGGTATCAACACTATATATTTAGATATATTATTTATATATATTTTTAGATTAAAGCTGCTAATGTCAGATATTTTATAATACTACTAATATGAATTACAATAATAATAATAAACTTTATTAATACTGCACTTTTTGTTTTACAAAAATTACAAAGTGCTCTGTCTACATGGTTGAACCCGGGTTAAACCACAAACATCAGGACTACAATGAGGCAAATAAAATTAGGCAACTAAAAATAATATAAGAATTAAATGGAAAAAGCAACTAACAATGAAAAACAGATAAGACATGTTGGATATATAGCAGTATTTACAAAACAATCTCAACCTAAAGCTACTAAAACGTTACTTGGCTTCTCAAGTATTTCTCTTTTCACTATCAAATACTGTATTAATATAATAATAATAATAATAATAATAATTGTGACTAAATGAGCAACAACTTTGGCAGAAAATAATGCATTCATGTAGATTCCCATGACTCAAAGTAAGATGCTGATTGAAGAAAATATATTTCCAGGGCCTTTTAAAAGTCCATTTACATTCTTATTTTGGAACTTTCAGCTGTATCACATGGGCTTCATCAGCAGGTTGAGTCGTATGAGATGGTTGAAAGATTTTGTTTTTCAGCTTATAAAACAGAACTTTTACACTTTACACTTTGAAACCTTGTTCAAGTGTTTAAGGTGACTTAGTAATCGTCTTTTAGGACAAGTTTAATTTTACATGCAAACTGAAGCTGTTAAGGAAAATAATACCAGTAAACAATTGTGAACCAATCTCATGTTTTTTGTAAAATAGCATAGAGACACTGTACATACTGTATATGTTAATGTATGTGCCTACAGTATTGATATACACATTCATCTTCAATCTAAAGTCATCTATAGTCCAAACCAAGGGCGTAACTTTGGGTTCAACATTGGGGGGTTGAGATCGCCAACTATTTAGGGAGGTCAACTACAGGAGGTCATCTGGCTACAGCAACAAAAACATCGTAAAATTGTCGAAACGAAACTCGAAAAAGGCGACAAAAAGTTGAAAAACATTTCTAAGCGAAATTCCAAAAAGGCGAAAAAAAACTTGGAAAAACTACGGAAAAAATTACGCCTATGGTCCAAACACATAAATACCCAAACAGATGGGAGGAGTGGGAGTTTTTGGAGAAAGAGAACCTCCCGCTTATCCTTTTCTCCTCTCTTCTCCTTCCTGTGCTCCTTCCTCCTCATCCTGCGAGCATGTCTATCTGTCAGTCTGTCTGTCCCTTTGATCCTGCCCTCCTTTCCAAGCGCCTCTAAAGACAGAAAGAGAAACTCTTTGATGTTTGGTTCTCACAGTGTGACCCCTTTTGACTCAGAAATCCTCCACTGACTTACACACACACACACACACACACACACACACACACACACACACACACACACACACACACACACACACACACACACACACACACACACACACAGTGATTGATCTCACTGCTGGTGTTGCTGTCCTAGCGTGACCATCTTGCAGACACAAGACCCAGAGGATCAATGGTGTGTGTGTGTGTGTGTGTGTGTGTGTGTGTTTGTGTGTGTACCTAGAAAAAGGTTTTGCCTGCAGAGGATTAGGCTAGAGGAGCATCAAAGGCGCAGTGTGATGCACAAAGTGAATTAAAAAGACACACACACACCTTTGACTGCAACCATGTCAGCAGGGATGTCAGTGATGTTTTTAAGAGACAGAGACTGTCTGGCCCAAAGGTGAAAAGAGTAAAATAGCAAAAAAAGGCTTTGGGTTTTGCCAACATGTCTCATAACAACATCAACAAGCCTCCAGCTCCACAAAATGAGTGTTTTTTTTCTGTTGATTTTTGATATTCAGCATAGGAATGTTATGTTTGTTTGTGCACATTAAGAAAATATTTGCCAAACCTCTTGAAAATGGTTCTATTATTCTCTACACACATCTTCTCTTAATCATCTGAGTTAAATTATTGAAACTATAGAATGAACCACTTTTGCATCTTATCACATACTGTACACCTTTGGGACAGCAAAAGCCAATTGTTGAATATTATCAAAGTCCTTGTTTAATTATTCCATCTTAAAAAAAACATCTTTGTTTATCTGAGCTATTAATAGTTAATAATTAATCATTATAATAATGAATTCTTACTTACCTTTTTACAGCTACTTGTGTGTTGCATTGGTCAACCTGCATTCTATATAAAGTCAAAATAATTGATTAACTAGCAGCTTATACTGTAAAGGACAAACAGATATACAACATGAAGCAATGCTCAAATTAAGGTAACAAAGATTTAATGTCAATAGAAGAAAGTTACAAAATTGTCGGACAAAGCCCTCCAAATCTGACATTAGCAATTTGTGGAGGAGGGTTTTTAGACCCTGTTTAATACAAGCACTTTCAAGATTCAAGAACTTTATTGTCATTATGCAAGCACAACAAATTTGCAATTGGGTCAGCATTAAATGGTGCATTGTTTTAAGGACTTCACACATATTTATAAAGAATAAAATAAGGCACAAATGAGATAAGAGATAATAAATATCGGTGATAAGAAGTACAGAATCTAACTTTGAAGTATAGTTTCCTGACCTAACCCATACCATACCATACCCAAGACCAAGGGCTGTAATACGAATAGGAAATTACTAATTAAATGATTAAAATTGTTAAGTTGAAGTTAAAACGTGAAAATCACATTTCAACAACACCAGCAATCATATTACAGCCACATTTTGTAACATGTAAGTTAACTGTCATCTGGTTTGAAAAAAAAGGTGTTTTTTCTTTCTCCAAAAAATGTTTTATGTGAAAAACTGACATATCTTTGACTATCTCGAAATAACTGAAGTGAAAGAGTCTGAAAACGGAAAAATAATTGCATGGTTTTGCAGCAAAATGATGGGCAGTTTCCAGTGATCCAGCTGGTTGGTATGCTGAGGGGCATCGCATCTGGAATGAGGTATACACACACACACACACACACACACACACACACACACACACACACACACACACACACACACACATACACACACACACACACACACACACACATACACACACACACACACACACACACACACACACACACACACACACACACACACATACACACACACACACACACCTGCTACAGAAATCCATTATTATTATAAAGATGAAGAAGAAACTTTTTCAGATGTTGTAATGATTGTTGTGTCAAATTATATTTTTTATGTAACAATACTAAGAGACGTTGAGATTTCATGTGGTTATATCCAATATACTCAATCGGACATCAGCAGCACACACACACACACACACACACACACACACACACACACACACACACACACACACACTAGATCCTATCTGTGTTTTAGAGCAGGTATATGGCTGTGATAACACACAAACATGTACAAGTACACAGACATTAAATCCCATCCCTATATCAAAGGTAGCTGGCAGTGATAACACACACACACGCACACACACACGCCACACACACACACACACACACACACACACACACACACACACACACACACACACACAAAATCCCATTAGCTTTTTATAGTAGCCCAGGTAGCTGGCAATGGATAACACATATATCCACACAATAAATCCTGTTGATGTTACAGGTATCTGGCGGAAATGAGTTATGTTCACCGGGACCTGGCTGCTCGGAACATCCTGGTTAACAGTAACTTGGTGTGTAAGGTGTCTGACTTTGGATTATCACGTTATCTGGAGGAGGACACCTCTGACCCTACCTACACCAGCTCACTGGTGAGGACTCACACACTCACATGCAATAACCGTACACTCAAGAGGATACACTAATGCTGCAATTATTGGTGCAAAAGAAAACAGTAGTGACTTTACAGATACAACAATGATAAGAACAGAGATAAAATACACAAGTATTCCAATCCAACATGTAGCAATGTTTTTTTTTTCCTGGTTTTCAAAATCTGCAAATGTCTTCACATTGCCTTATTTAGAAGATTGGAGAAGTGGAATAAATGAATGTTACACTTCTTACTACACTATCACACATCCTCTTTGTCTTTACTTGAACAGATACAAATTTCTACTTTTCCAGTTTTTATTTTTCTCCCATTGAACACAGTATGTGGTGACATACAGTATGCACATGCATGTCGTGGTAAGGATTGTGATGACCACTACAGTAGTCAGTCCTCACCTTTGTGTTTATGGTGTACTGTTGCAGATATATGCTGCTTATGGCCCTTTGTGTAGTACTATGTGATGAATGTGTAACCGTGCACGTCGCGAACTATGCAGCAACATATTTTTCCATTCTTTCTTTCTTTCTATCATTTATCTTCCCCTCTCTTCTTCCCTTTTCTTTTTCTTTTTTCTCAGGGTGGTAAAATCCCAGTGCGGTGGACAGCTCCAGAGGCGATTGCCTACAGGAAGTTTACGTCAGCTTCAGATGTCTGGAGTTATGGGATCGTCACCTGGGAGGTGATGTCATACGGAGAGAGGCCTTACTGGGACATGAGCAACCAAGATGTAAGCCACTGCATGTGTGTGTGTGTGTGTGTGTGTGTGTGTGTGTGTGTGTGTGTGTGTGTGTGTGTGTGTGCGTGTGCGTGTGCGTGTGCGTGCGTGTGCGTGTGTGTGTGTGTGTGATACAGTGAAATAGACTCTTGTGTTCTCATTGATGTCTGTGACTGTATAAGATTGTATACGTTTTACCCATTCTTTTTGTCGCGCACTGCCTTTCTAGAGCGCGTGTGAGTGGGTTGGGGGGTGTGCTTGTTTGTTTCCTTTGCCGTCTCTCACAGCACGGTGCCTGCATGTCTTGGAAAACACACGGAAAATGAGGACATCAATTTAAGTGTCACAGAAATGTTTGTTCCCTGGAACATCAGACCAAAAGGCATCAGGAATTTTGTTTTTCAGCTGATCTTCTCTTCAGGGAATACTTAATTTCTTGACAACTTTATTCCAATTACCTGCACAGTATGATCATTTCGCTGCAGCATTTCAATACCTTATTTTGTTATCTGTGCTGGCATCACAATGATGTTATTAAGTGGTTTGATGTTACATTTATTCCAGTTTTTTAGGCTAAAAATTATTGACTTTCTTTTTTTTAAAAGAAGTGCACAGTTCTAACAGTGCTTTAATTGTGTTTGAATCTATCATAAAACTACTCTATTATCCTTTCTTTAAAATGAGAATTCAATTTTACTGTTTAAAACTAAAAGGAAAATAAAAAAGAGGGTCCGTATGATCGGATTGTTGACAACCTTATTTTTAGCTTTCTATTCTGAGAAGAAATGTGATACTCAGACTATAGTTAGTTTTGGCACTAAAACCCAAAAAGCATTGAGGCTCTAAATCCCAACTCTTGCTTTCTGAATCTATATATCTAATGGCTTTGACACCGAGGAGACTGGGAAATTATTGATATTGGAAAATATTCTTAATAACCTTCTTTTAGGAAATATTTAAAGTTGATTTTTCACATTTTCCCCAGTAAGAACACATTTTTCAGACACAGCTCCACTCCAGCAATGTTGTCATTAACTTGACTGTATGTAAAAGTTTTCTCTAACTGGTTAGCTGTCTCATTAATGAGGAGTAAATCAGTGGCAAGATGCCCTTCCAACTGTAAGACAGACACACATTTTATACTAATAATACTAAATCATTTCACCATTTTGGTCAGCAGGGAACCGTTTCCCTGTCTAGCATCTACATCACCTTAACCATCTCTTCCCCCTTATTTCACACTTACCCCATCGCTTACCTTCCCCCCTACTGTCTCTCCTCACCTCCTCCCTTGCAGCCTCACCCCTCATGGTTGCTCCACAGCAATAGAAGCAGTATATGCAGCAGTAATGACAGAGAGTCTGTATAATGACAGAGACAGTTTTATAACGGCACAGACAGTGTATAATGATGGGGAAAGTGTGTGTTACCACTATAGCTAACGAGGGTCTGCTGGGGCATTAACTATGCATGAACCTCACACCCTAAACTCACACAGCTGAACCACACACATACAGGCAGACACACACACACACACACACACACACACACACACACACACACACACACACACACACACACACACACAGACACACACACACACACACACACACACACACAGACTCACACACACACACGCATGCAATTTCAAAGAACATGGAACGGTGAAATTGTCAGTGGAGCCACCACAGGTGCTGTGTTCAACATGAATTAATCATGAAAGAGACCTGTGATGTTTTACTACACTCACTGCTATTTTGATTGACAGCGGTGCTTAGAGAGAATTTATGCAGCACAAAGCCTGAGAAGTGTGTCGGGGTCAAGTAGAGTTCAGTCAGCGTTCAGACAAATCCCCGGTGCAGAATTTACAGTAGTAGAAGCACCGCATTCCCTCAGCTTACTGTTAGGAAGGCTTACAAGTGCACTGACACGGGCTAGTAACTTTATATTTGATGGGAAGCACTGGAAAAAAAACAACATATTGAAGCATTATTTCAAGGAATTTCATGGCACATCTGCTTTGTTAAAGGCAGATTCAGGCATTAATAATGTTGCAGCAGCGCCAAAACTCAAGACACATTTGGAAGCAAGGTTTGGACTCTAAAGCTTGAATCACAGGCAGAACAGGTGGAGTTAAAACAACGTTTACTAGGTCAATGATAAAAGAGGGGAAAAGTTGGCAGGAAAAAGTGCAGAAACAGGCAGAGGTCACACAAAAAAGGCAGGAATATAAGAAAAAAGGGTGGACCGCTTTGGCAGGAAGGCACAATACAAAATCTAGCAGAGCTGCTACAGGGCAGGTAAACTAGGGAAGATAATGAGCAGGTGATGGGGAATGGTGGGAACACACTGGGGAACACTGAAGGAATGGCAGTGTAGTGACCAGCAGACAAAAGACATTAAAAATTCAGAGAATTCAGAGTTTATTGACCTTAAGAAGGCAACTAATTCACCTAAAACGTCTGGCTTATCTGACTGTAATAACACAATTAGTATAAAGGAATAGACACTTTGGGAAATATGCTTATTTTCTTTCTTGCCCCCAAATTAACACGTTATACCTCATTTGTTTAATAACGTACAAAAACGTAATTGTAGAAACGTCAATTGTGATTTTGTGGGGGTTATGTGCGGGACTATTTCCTGGCCTTGGGCAGTGATTTCCTGAAGTCCACTGTTTGCATGTAGACCTTAAAGGGATATTTCACTGCTGGAAAGATGAATATGTATTAAATTGGGTCATTTATGTAGCCAGTGCGTCAGCATGCAGACTGTGGCGAAGGACAGTATTAATTAGGTGATTGAGACAAGAAAGTCTCCTATAGGCTATGGTTCTAGGGCTTTGATTATGTTGCTGCCTTGATCTGTACCCTCACTATTTGGCTGAGGGAGCTAGGGTCGAGTTTTCTTTTTACGTTTCTTCATTCGGATAATTTGCGATCCATTCCATTCTGAATAAACAAACAGCGCAGGTTACATGCTTCGTCCTTGTTGCATTATTCATTAAGATCATTCTAAACAGATTTCTGTAGTTCAAACAACTCGGAATTGTAGTTGAGAACGTCAAGTATAACGGCCCACGTATTAAAAAAATTTCGGGTTTAAATCGGGCTCGGGCTCATAATTACAGTTAATGTGTCTGGCCGGGCCAGGCTCGGACACAACGTGCACAGGCTCGGGTAGGGTCAGGCTTGATTTTTTTGGGCCCGATCTAAGCTCTACTCCACAAGTCTTACCCAACAGAGCAGCATCTGCTCAGAAGGCTAGCAGGCCTGGTAGCTGGATAGCGGAGTCTGGTACACTGTTGTTCAGCCATGTTTCCACAAAAACAAAAACACAGCAGTCTCTGAACTCGCGTTGGGAGTTTCGTTGAAGTTGGATGTAGTCCAGTTTGTTGTCTAATGAGCGGACATTTGCAAGCAGGATGGATGGGACAGGTGGCCGGCTCGAACTCCTGCCTTCGGTCTGCGTTTCCGCTTTTATGCACACCGCTTTCGATGTCCCCTTACCCGACAACCGGCATCGAGCGACACCGCAGGCTGAGGTGCTGGTCTCCGTAGCAGGCAAAGCTTGTGTAGTGTGTCGAGTATTCCGTCTATAATAAAGTTTCCTGCTTATTCTCCGATCTGTACCAATGTATCCCGGTGGTACACATGTGCGGTAGTTTGAATGCACATAATTGTTGTAAACGTTTGCTGCTGAAAAGAGTGAGCCTGTTTAGCGTAGCTCCAAGATGGCTGACACTCGACTCGCATCGGTAGTGACAGTCCCACCCCCTCTGGGTGAGTTGAAAACGTGGAACTAGCTGGCTGTAGTCCATATCCTCTGGGCAAAAATGCCTCTGATGATGCTAAATCTAGTCTCAGGGGCACGGTCATTCAAAAGTACTACCGGGTTTCTACTGATACAAAGCTTAATGCTAATCGGTGAAGTATCCCTTTAAGTGTAGACCAGTCTTTGAGCAAAGTTAAACTAACCGGCTGCTGGAGGTACTTTTATTGTCACATATACATACATGTAGCGAAATTCATTCATTGCACTTTAACCCATCCCTCAAGGGAGCAGTGGGAAGCTACTTACAGATCCAGATCTGAGCCAGTGCCTTGATCAAGGGCACTGACTGGAGAACCTAATCTACATGCTTTTGAGCAAATAAGTTTGTTTTCTAAAATGTAAAATATTTAAGTAGTACTTTGGGATTTACCTTTCCATATTACTCATTGTGGTTACATTCAAACATTACTGATGCTGAGAATGTTCCAGATTCTTGATGGTGGTCATTACTAAGAGTTGCAGCCCCTCTGATTCCTGATGCTACGAAGGGTTTTTGGGCCTCTAAAGAATGGAGTGTGAGAAGAAAGATGATAGTAACTGGATATGTGATGTGTGAAAGCAGCTGAAATATCGATGTAATCTGAAGTCTTTACAAACACAGAAAACGTTATACGCTATTTTGAGCCATCAGGTTTCTCACATTCCTGTCACAGTGGCAGAATAATTTGAGATAATGCAACTTTTTCGTTTCTTTGATTATTTTTTCAGGGTGACAAGGCAGGTAGTTACTCTTTCAGTCAAAGGAGTTTTTGAATTCTGTGATGTTCTTGATAATTACATTCTGTACTTAAAGGTATTCCGGCTTATTTAGCACAACCTCTCTGCAATACAAAATGATTGCCTAAAAGTTTTCACAGAAAAGCATTGGCAGATCCTCAGTACCGGCACTGGCGTAATGAAATCAAAGCTCCTATGTTTAAAACTACCTGCCTCGACATCAGAGACTGTAGCAAGTGTCCGTTACTGCTGCTTAGCGATGCATATCTGGATATGCGACTGCATGCTGTGTCAGGATGATGTATTCAAATGAAATTGAATCCCCTAACTGATCTAAGTCTTCTTTTTTCATGTGGTTTTAATTCAAGCTGAAAGAGGCAAGATTCTTCTGTAAAAATACACCTTTCAAAATCACAAAGGAGCTACTGTATAACAGAGAAGACTGAACTCTTCTCTGCCAACACTAAGTCACAAATCAAAACTCAAGAGCAAAATATAAAGTGTCCCCTAAACAGCAACGAGAGAGCTGGACTCAATTTCGGATCGTTTTGCCTCTTTCATCCCTTTGATACCTTGAGTACCATAGACCAGCCCCCTGCTATGTGCAATTTAGTGATGTCTGATCACAAAAATAAATGTTTTTCAAAATATTTTCTTCCCTCTGTCAACTATATTTCCCATACCCCTACTAAAAAAGTGGGTTTCTATAAATATATATTTTATAACTTCCGGCAAGGGGGTGTACATGAATTTAGCCTATTCAATCTGAGTTTAGAGCAACTATCTAACATTTCCATTAACCACACTTCAGCTCATTAACCTGTGGGTCGTAGTAGCTAGCAGAACAATATGGGTCACGAGCAAGCAAGAGTGTTTGGATATCATATCAGTATGCAAAAATGGTGTTTACATTTCAGAAACTGCCATGGATGCAGTCTGGAATTGATTAATTAATATTTCTTTCTCTGCCTCCTCATCCAACAATGTGGGTGATGGGGGGTCTGGATGGAGGCAAATGCCTCTGTACAATTGAACCCAGTTTCGAACTGCAGTAGTTCCCCAGAGTCTCTGTGCAATCAAATCCTTCAATAATTTGATCAAATCCCTGTAAAATGCTTTGACTGCCATTTCACTGTCTTTAATATTAAAACAGTAGTGTTGGTTGATACTTCTGGCCAACTTGGGGCAACGGAACAAGCTGTAACACTTATAAGGACATATTATCTCTACGTTAAGTTGATATAATGAATGTGTTAACAGTTGCCAACAGTAAATTAGCTTTTCACGAATCCAGTAGATACGAAGCAACATTTGCATTTATTTGGAGACGTGTATGTGGCGATCAAGTCTGGACCAAGTCCAATAATGACTCTGTTTATAGCCCTATTTTGGTCTCCACCAACTCCTAAAGAAAACAGCTTGTTTAGCTGCTGAATGCTTCATTATGTTTACCAGGTAGTTGCTAACTTTGTCTGTCTGCCATTTGCTGCTGAGCAGGTAGTGTACAGTCTGTTTATTAGCTGCCTGCTGTGTTTGAAAAGGGTACTGATGACAACGGAGAGAGTGAACCCAAACAGTAAAGTCGCGGGCCGTAAAACCAAAACAATGAACTGAGAGTCAGCTATTAATCCTCTGTGGGGTTTGTCTCTTGCCTCTTTTCCCTGCTCCCCTCTCTCGCTGTGTCCCAGGTGATAAATGCCATCGAGCAGGACTTCAGGCTGCCAGCTCCCATGGACTGTCCGGTTGTGCTGCACCAGCTGATGCTGGACTGCTGGCAGAAAGACAGGAACGCACGGCCAAAGTTCCCCGATATTGTCAGCATGTTGGACAAAATGATACGCAACCCTGCATCTCTCAAAGCCGGCATCAACAACATCGCCCCCGGGTGAGGAGAGATACACACTCATGTACATACACAATCACACTCTTCCTGTCTTAAGGCTGATTTATGGTTCTGCGGAGGCTCCATGCAGAGCTTTCACCGTAGCCTATGTAAGTGGCCTGAAATTTTATACTGTGTTAATGTGTGCGTTGATCTCTTTAAAGCTTTAGTGTGTAACTTTTTGATATTAATGAACGTCCGTTACATTCAAGCCATTGCCAAATGAGTTGATACAAAGCTAATTAAGACTATCAGCTCCACAAAACTCTCTCTTTATTCCTCAGTATGGCTGTGTTCAGAAAAGTGTGGCTTCCGGTGACTTTCCAACGCAGAAACTCAAATGAAGATAATTACCTCTTCTGAAGAGTCCATCATGTTTTTTTAATCCTCTACGTGTCCTCCTTGGCTACTAGCAACTTCGTGGAGGGTGGGTTAGGAGAGGTGCGCGGTCATGGAAAGTCACTTCGGAGCGAAGACTCTAAAGAGGCATAGTGAGAGAAACAAAGTGTGTCCCCTGTACTGTGCTTTCTGACCATGGTCAGAAATCTGTAGCAGGAAAAGTTAACCCTCTCCTTGATTTCATGTTGTTTATGGAGAAGGAGAACCAGGAAATGAGTAGGGGGAAATGAGTAGGGGGAAATGCAACGCTACCAAGCCACGGCCAATCGGCGTGCATCACCGCAACGTGTAGTTAAATATTTTAAGAGGAGCACATCAGTCTACAGCGTAGGGTCCAGTGTAGGGTCGGTATCTCCCTACGTACGTAGCCACGGCATGGATTTAGCACAGAAGAATAAATTAGCCTTTAGTGAAACAATGTTTTTTCTAATACCTTCATGTCTCTCCTATTGTATCCACTGTCTGGTCTGCAGTCCTTCCCATCATCCTTTGTTAGACCGTGGCGCTCCAGACCTGAGCAGATTGAGCTCGGTGGAAGACTGGCTGGCTGCGTTGAAGATGACCCAGTATCGAGACTCCTTCCTGGGCTCGGGCTTCACTTCTTTGCCGCTCATCACACAGATCACAGCCGAGTGAGTCTATCCGTTTAACTGCCTCTCAGTTTTTGTGTCTCTGTCTCTCCCTGCCGACGTCTCACACTGCTCACCTGCCAAGTCTGTGTCTTGTTAGTTGGACAACTGACAGGGCGGTTGGTTGGCTGACTGCTGGTCCATGTGTGCGCCTGTCTGTCGCTCTGAACAATCTCCCAGACTTCCTTCCTTCCATCTTTTCGTCCTCTTTTTATCATGAAATAAAATACTTTGAGTACAATTACAGAACAATAATAAGACTCTTGTCTTTCCTCCAAGAGAAATTGGTCATGCTATTGTTTCTTTAAAGCTTTCATGTAGTTATTTCCCGTACCTGGCATACCTGTTCTTTACTATACTGAATGTGTTGGAAGCCAGGTTTTTATCAGCATTTCACTCCCTTCATCATCTGCCATTGTGAGAAATTCTGTGAGTTTTAGCTTAATTTACGTTGTATACACTGTAGGTATGCATTTTGTTGTTTGCTTTTTAAAGAATGGGTAGATTGTTGCTGTTCCTGCCTAAACAAGCCTGTAAAGGAGCCAAATTAGCCTCACTCCTCCTGTGTGAGAGCTACGAGATGTGGCTCCTACTCCTGCTATTATCTTTGACCGAGGCACTGACCTCACATCTGGAGTTGGTCCCTGTACGCTGCACTGTGGGTCAAACATAGATGATGAGTTTCCCCACAGGGATTAATTAAGTATACTTCAACATAGTACCAGTGCAGACAGAGCCACGTGCCATGTGCCAGTGAACTGTATTTAAAACCCTTTTCATAGATGAGGCACTGCTATTCAGGGATACAATGGGCGGTAACACCTTCCTGAACACATTTTTCTTAGTTTTGAAACTAAACTAAACTTTGCAACACCAATTTGTGGTGTGTTGTCTGAGTTAAATTATATTTTAAAATTCAGGCCAATGTTAGATCCTATGAAGAGACATCTGCCCATATAGCCAGTATAAAGTGATGTATATGACCTTATATAGGCTAAATATGTATGTTTTTTAATTGTGGTTAAGAGCAAAATATTTATTTTTTATTTATTATTTATATAATATCAGTAAAATAAAATGTTTGATACATTATATTTTACCTCATTATTTAGTGTACATGCAGAATATACATTTAAAACAACAATTTAAATAGGAAAAAATAAGACATTTCTGTGCTCCTTTTAATCCTGAAAGGAGTTTAAAAAATGTATCTATACATTTAAAAAGTTGAGAGGGAATTATGTGAAACATTTACATTTTTCTCTCTGAAAATAATTAGTTAATCATAGGCTACTACTTTGTTACTATTTCATCAAACCAGTCAAAAACAGCCAGCATGTTCTTGCTGTGCTAATTTAGAGCACTTTCGCCTCTTTTATTCCAATTCAAGCTCCACTCATGATTAATGTAGTAAAGCTTTGTTGGTGTTAAGAAACCTACATGTAGTACTAGCACCTTTAAAAGTATTCCTGTTAATATGACTTTTTTGTGATGATGATGCAACCTCATATCCATACCTCTCTCTGTGTTTTTTTTCCCAGAGATCTTCAGAGGATTGGAGTGTCTTTAGCCGGACACCAGAAGAAAATCCTGACCAGTGTTCAGTCGATGAGGCCCAACATCGATGACCAGTCTCCTACTGAATCTGTGTAACCACACAGGGGAGCGACGCAGTATAAAATATTCGACACGTGTACAGTCTGAACGAGCAAGCTATCATCTTTACGCTTCTGTTTTACCCTCATACCTTGGATATCTAAACCACTTTACACGTTTTTAACAATCACTGTGGTCATTTTTGTATCTGTGTGGCCTCAGCAGTCACTAGGTCCCTCCTTCATTCAGTGGACAGACTTCACACCATTAAGCAAATTGATTTAAACTAAATGTTAACCAGTAAACTTAGGTTGGGGAGCATGGACACGCTTCAACCACACCTCTAATAGCTTGTAAGGCCTACTTATCAAACCCTCCTGTACAGTTTGTCAATCCACCTTCCCTTTCTCATCCATTCCGCCGGACCCCACCTCTCCATTTCCATCCCCCTCATCCCAACCCCGTCCCTCCCCCTCATGCATTTACCCACGACCCCATCCATTCCCCTGCTCATCCCTATTCATCCCAGCTTATTCAATCCTGTGCATACCTGTCCCAGTCTCCAAGTACTGTCTGAGGCACGTTGGGGGACTCCAGAGTCCCCTCCTCCCCAGCCTTCATACATCTGTCCCAGACAGGCCTAACCAGTCAACCTCCTCCCCCGTGTTCAACACCTTCTTTGCATTCGTTCATCCATCCTCAAGGTCCTCATTTTATTAAACCTTTACATAATTGCATGGTTGTGGTGGGGTCCTTGCTAGTGAAATGCCTCCGGGAGGGAATTCAATGCAGATTTAGTGCAAGAGGAAAAACAAAGCAGACATGATTTGTGACTGCAAAAAAAAAACAATAGTGTCTGGACTTTTCTGTCTGATTACAACAGGTACAATCACAAACCCCCATTCCCTCTCGCCCCAAAATCTCCCTGCAAGATCACTTCCATCATTGAAATCCACAGACCAGTTTATACCAGCTTGACTGTTTGATTCAAGGACAACATGGCCTGGTTTTTATGTAAGATAAATCACACAAACATGCTACTGTGAAGAGGAAACTGACCAAACAGACATTTATATGAAGGGACACGAACTGGACGAATAGCCTGACAAAAGGTCTTTCTGGAGACCCATCGCAGGCTTTTTAATCTCCAGTATGTTTTGTTGAGACTACTTCAGTGTGTTGGTGAAAATTGCGACCATTTGAATCCAGACAAGAGCCAACAGTTAATGGGACTTTGTGAATCCATCTTCATATTGAAGAGACTGTACATATTATGATATGGGATGTTAATTTCCTATTTGCTCATTTGCTTTCACTTTTGCCGACAGCATCAAACAATTAATTGTCACTGGAGTATTTTTTGAGCTCTGTATGATTATCTTCCTCTGCGTGACTCATCACTGGAACAAACTTTTAAGTGCTGTGGACTGCAGACAAAACAAACAACAGAAAAATAGGTTTCATGCTTCTATTTTTTTGTACTTCCCATGCAGCAAAAGGAAAAAGATAAACTCTTCGACACAGAGAGCTAGCAAAGCCTGTCCTACTTAAAATACTTAATTCAAAGGTTACTCATAATGGATGATGTTTTACAATCAGCACATATACCCTCTGAGTAAAGGCAATGACAAACCAGGCAATGGAAAAAGAAATTGGATAAAGAAATATTAAACCATTGCAGTGTAATATGCATTTTCCCAGCTAGGAATTAATGCAGGCTTTAGAGAATAGAAGAAAAGGAAAAACAGCTTAAGAGACTGTAGATATGGAGTCATTATCAGCTGCTGAGACGCACCTGTTGTGACCACAGAATCTCAAAAGGCAGAAAAGGTTAACCATCCATTGTTCTTGTGATTTGGCTGCAAATCCTAAAGCTGACTGCCAGTCAGCCATTAATACAACGCATGAACAAACCAGACATCTAATGGTGGTGTACTATTTGCACATGAAACAAATCTCATTTCTTTAAAAACTGTATGGCTGCAGTCCAGATGGTAATCACTCTACAGTAGGCAGGGGCCTTTGTATCAATTTGTTTTAGTTTGTATTCATTGGCTGTCGGACATGTCATTATTGTCAGAGTCACATTTCCTCCCGATGTTGTGTCAGTTTGCAGATGAAATGACATGAAGTGACTGTGATCTGTGGACAGCAACCTTTTCAATGGTGGGCATTACGCAAAACTCATTTACAAGCAACACAGACTGATTTCTCAGACATGTCAGAGAAAAAGATCTAACAAGAAGAGATAGTGAAATAATAAAATGCTGGAGGGGTCAAGACGGAAATTGCTGGTGTATTTATCATGTTTTGGTGCAGAAATGTGATGTTTAACTCACTCATCTTCACAAAATATGATACCAAGAATGCCTGATCTCCCTCTGGGGCCCGCTGGTGGAGAAGCACTGGGAGATCTCTTTTATCTTAGCGCTGAGCAGATTACCAGCTGTGAAACAACAGCAGGCTCGCTCTGCCTTTAGCCCAAACCTCTGGTCATGCGTGTGCCCCCACATCCCAAGGATTACCAGTCTGCAGCACTGATTGGATGTTGTGATTTTTATTTGCCATTCCCCTTGGAACCATGCTCACAATGACAGAAGTGACAGTATTTAGTTGTTTGCTTTCAACACGTTTTACGGCTGACATGTCCTACAGGACGATGTGTTTGTTTTTTTGTCTGGCACCGCTGCTCTCCACTGCCGGTACGGCCCAAACTCTTTTATTAATGAATGTTGTGACATTGAGAGGTCCGAAACTATTTAAAACCTCTAAACATTTCAGTTTCCACTTTTTCTGGGGGGCAAAATCTGCTCTGCCGGAATTGCATTTGTTGCCTGGCAACGATAGCTTATTGAACATTTTATCAGGAAGTATAGAGATCAACTGGGAGCTTGTCAGTGGTTCAGAGGCATAATTCATTGTAAATAGATGCCTGTGGAAAAAACAGTTTCAGCGCTCGGGGGTTTAACAAAGAGTGAGTTGATGAGTGTAAGCTCATATTGAACGCCATCTAAACAAATAAAAAGTCATGCAGAAGAAATGAAAGCTATCAACACAGACAGGCTTCTTAGTGTAACATGTACTGTAGCTACGTGTGATGTGTCTGTCCTTTGCTTCGTGTTTTCTTTTCTTCAATTTAACAAGGTTAGATGTGAGCTTTCAAAGGCATTTCACATGTTCCTGTGTCAGTGTTTGAGAAAGACATAAATGATCCACAGCACGTCTTGTGTTTAATACTTTGACATGTTTTGGTTTGCGCGCAAATATACAACCCAGAGAGAATATCTCAGGGACAAAACAGATGTGAGTTTTGTCCAAAGTGCTGCATAAAATGGGATCGTTTATTGGTACATCATGCACTATTTAAAAAGATACAGGATGAAGTGCTTTAAGAGTTTATGGAGAAAACTGTGTTTGATGTTAGTTTTCTGAAGTGCTTATTAAAAGTTAAATCCACCCTAAATCCAGCACCTAAAAGAGAGTAATAGCTTACTAAATCCTTTGAGAGTTTTCTATGTGTGTATGTGAACAAGGCTCTTATACAAGAAAACAGAGAGATACACTTTCTGATTGTATCAGTGCTAAATGTCAAGGCTAAATTACTTTTTTAATCCTTTTTATTAAAAGTAAGGGAGTTTTGACGTCATGTTTTTTTTTTAATGAAGGGTCTTATGTTGAAAAATAAAATCACCAAGAGATTATAGTGCAGTTAGCATGTGCACTTGCCTGTGCAGAAAATCGGGAACCACCCACTCATAAAAACTTAAATACAAAGTACCACTGATGGTCAAATACTCCAGATGAGATTTAAGACACTTTCAGTTGCACTTTTCCATTGCACTGTTGGCCAGATCACAATCAGTCTTGGTTTTTCTGGGTTACATGCAAATCAGGGTTGGACCTCCTCCAGTCCAGAAGGAGGTGGTAACAAAGCTGAAGCTGTTTGGTAACTGCCAAAACCGCTCATGGAAGGCTTGTATCATGTGGAAACGCCGACAGTTTTGTTGTCATTACTTAGGCAAGGCAAGGCAAGGCAGCTTTATTTGTATAGCACATTTCAGCAACAGGGCAATTCAAAGTGCTTTACATAAAAACAGATTAAAAAATGTAAAACAGACAAAATACGAGAATAAAAGTTACAGTGCAGTATAAGAAATGAAACATTGAACAGCAATTAAAACAGTTAAATATATAAAAGCAGATAAAATAGGAATTTCTCTTTATATGCTTATATAGATTGTCATACAGTGTCAACAATGCAACTTTAGTATAAGAAATGAACAGTTATTTAAAGAAAGGCAACATCAAAGAGATAGGTCTTCAGCCTTGATTTAAAAGAACAAGAGTTGCAGCGCATCTGCAGTTTTCTGGGAGTTTGTTGCAGATATGTGGAGCATAAAAACTGAATGCTGCTTCCCCCTGTTTAGTTCTGACTCTGGGGACAACAAGCAGACCTGTCCCAGATGACCTGAGAGGTCTGGGTGGTTCATACTGTAGTAGCAGATCAGAAATGTACTTTGGCCCTAAACCGTTTAGTGATTTATAAACCAGCAAAAGTATTTTGAAATAAATTCTTTGAGGCACTGGAAGCCAGTGTAGAGACTTCAGTACTGGAGTGATGTGATCCACTTTCTTGGTCTTAGTGAGGACTCGAGCAGCAGCGTTCTGAATCAGCTGCAGCTGTCTGATTGATTTTTTATGGAGACCTGTAAAGACACCGTTACAATAGTCAAGTCTACTGAAGATAAAAGCATGGATACGTTTTTCCAAGTCCTACTGAGACATAAGTCCTTTAACTCTTGACATATTTTTAAGGTGGTAATAGGCTGACTTTGTAATTGTCTTAATGTGGCTGTTAAAATTCAGGTCTGAGTCCATGACTACACCAAGATTTCTGGCTTTGTCTGTTGTTTTTAACATTATCGTTTGAAGCTGAGTGCAGACTTTTAATCGTTCCTCTTTTGCTCCAAAAACAACCACCTCAGTTTTTTCTTCATTTAATTTAAGAAAGTTCTGGCACATCCAGTCGTTAATTTGTTCAATGCACTTAGTCAGTTGTTGTATTGGACTATAGTCCCCTGGCGATAAGGTTATATAAATTTGTGTGTCATCCGCATAACTATGGTAACTTATTTTATTGTTTTCCATAATTCGAGCCAGTGGAAGCATGTAGATGTTAAACAGGAGAGGCCCCAGAACGGAGCCTTGGGGAACTCCGCACGTCATATTTGTATGCTCAGATGTATAATTCCCTATAGACACAAAGTAGTCCCTATTCTTTAAATAAGACTCAAACCACTTTAGTACTGAGCAAGAAAGAAAAAAAACAACTTAGAATTCCTCATGGTGGTGGCAGAACCTACGAACTATAGCTTTAAACTGCGCTGTAACGTGAAGTCTATAGTGCCATAGAACAATAAAATCCGAGTGGCAGTTGCTGGTTGTATTAAGCCGCTACAGAGCTCCAGAACGCCGGCTACCAGCCAATAGGTGCTATAGGCACCGCCAGATGATGGTCCTTTCAGGGGCCATGGTAGTTGAGTTAAGCCAGAAAAAGTGAGCGTCATGCCGTGATGACAGTTAAGTTTAGGCACCAAAATGATTAGTTAAGTTTAGGAAAAAGATCAGTGTTTGGATTAAAACACTCCAGAGGAACGAACGAGCATTTCCTGGGTTAAAGGATTTAATTTTCGCCGTGAAATGAACTTCACTCCCCGGCTTGAAAGCGGTGTGTTTTGTGTTGACACCACATTGTGCTATTTCATTCTGAGATTATTATCCATTGAATATTGAAGTTCATTAATCAGTGTTTTGGCATGGCTGGCCGAGTGGCACTATATCCATGGTATTGAAAAGGGGATTTCATTCTTGCACGTTTTCATTCTCCCCCCGCTTTCATCACAAATCGCACAGTTTAGCTCTCGTTAGTTAACAACATGCACCAATGAATCATATTAATGACCTGTGAGTTAGACAAACATTTTATCTCCTTCACCTAACTCCCTGCTGTCTCCAGAGTTGGTTTGAACAATCAAATTTCAATCCGTCTCAAAGGCTTCTTAGACAGATTTACACGTAGCTTTCTTGAGATTGGATCCGCCCAAGACTAGTGTAACTGAGGTCATTGTCTATTAGAAAAATTAAAGGGACTTATACTTGCAAAACCACGGGCCCCTGTAATAGCTCCTCCCACTTCACATCTGTATAGTATTGGTTTGGGACACAGGCACTACACTTGTGGATTTCACCTGAAGGAAAGATCCTCCCATGAATATCCTTTAAGGTTTCTTTATTTGTATTCCGTGTTGTTTATTAAGACATTATTCTTGATGATGTTGATGAGTGTTGCATGATGCTTTAGTGTTGTGTGGAAATTCGCTGCTCTAAAAAGGGTTGGCATATATATATATATATATATATATATATATATATATATATATATATATATATATGTGTGACCATAGTCTCTCTCCTTTACAAAAACTCAACATTTTGTAGCTGCAATGCATTCTGGTCTGCTGGGATTACTGTCAATGGGGACGACTATAATGAATTTCTCATTGTTGAATGGCGGTACAAATGGCAGCTGCTGACAAAAGCCCTCGCTCTCTGATTCAGACTGACACCGAAACCTGACATTTACTAGAGATGTTTTAGATAGAGAGCTCCATCCAGACTCCACTGTAACTGTGCCGGAAAAGATATCAACATGATGTCACATTATGTTTGGCCAATTAGCCCCTGAGAGGAAAAATATCTACCAATATACAACAAAATAGGCCCAGAAATGCAAGGTCTGTCACCAGAAGGACCTCTAAGTGCTTTAGGGTGGATTTATCTTTTAATTGCAGTTATTTTTCTGGAGGCTGCTGGTTAACACACTGCTTCTCTCCTCTTCTGTTGCACTGGTGTAATAGAAACTGTAGGTGCGGCTGGAGATGAGAGGAAAAAAGTGAAAGGGAATAATAGAAGGGGTAAGAGGAGAAGGGAAGGATAAGAGAGAAAGAGAGAAAAAAAGGAGTGGTGGAGGCGCAAGAGGCAAAGCTCGACACTCGTGTTTGAATTAAAATGAGGCTGGGTGTGGAGAGATTACTTTTTCTCTTTTTGTCTCTCTCTCGCTCTCTCTCTCTCTCTCTCTCTCTCTCTCTCTCTCTCTCTCTCTCTCTCTCTCCCTCTGCTCTACCCTACCCGTTTGTCCTCTTTCTTCTCCTAATGCCCACAACCTCTCTGTCCAACTCACTCTGCTTCCAGTCTGCATCTCGACTGACAAACGGTTTAAAGGCAAGCGAGTTCAGCGCTCGTTTTTTTTTTTTCTTCTTTTTCTTAGATGCACTATTCACACAATCATTTTAACTTCGGCAAGTATCACTTGTACACATACAAACAAACGGAAGTGTGGTGTTGTGGGTTATCAGGAGAGCATGTATCCCAAAACTGTGAAATTAAAGGTCTTCTCTACCCAAAAATGAAGGCTTTGTTATCTAATTTTAAACTTTGATACATGTGTCCAATCATTCACAGTGTTTAATCAAACTATCCTAAAACTAAAACAATTATGGCTGTAAACACTCTCTGGACATGCAGTAAAGTTTTCCCTTCTTTTTAATTGTTTAATTTAATTTATTTCCTATTGCTTGCCATACTTTTCACTATGTATGTTATGTATATTGGTTTCTCTTGGAAAAAAAGAAAAACAGCTCAGTAATCAGCTGTAGTCTGCCTTTCTCTGTTTACCTACAATACTGTTATAGGTGTTACTGCTCATATAGTCAGAGCATCCCACTGTAATGTATTATAATGCTGTAATATAATGTGAGTATGCGCACGCTTGTGCGTCTTTGTGTGTGTGTGTGTGTGTGTGTGTGCGAGCGCTCGCTCGCGTGTGTGTTATATACTGTGTGTGTGCTGTTCAGTGTGCAGTAAAATGTTTGTACATCGTGCGTGTGTGAGTTTGTAGCTGTTAACTTTCTGGGTCTTACATTTACAATGCACTGTTTATCAATAAAGAAGACGAATCAATCAAACTGATCAGCTTTGGTAATCAATTAACAAGCAGTCCAGCTCAAGATGCAGGACAGATAAGAGGAAATTGAAGGGTATATTGTCTATATATATTGAGAAGGTAACAACATCTGCCTATTGGTACCTCTAAAGCTCACCAATTGACACGTTATGTCTTGTTTATTTAATTCATAAAGCAAAGTCTAAAAAAGACCCAAGAAATAGTCCGGCACATAGTACCTCTGGAAAAACCCATTAAACTTATTTTTTTAGTACATATTACACAAACAAGACACTGTTGTGTGTTGATGAATGAGCTTTAGTGCTGGTATAAGCAATTTTGATACCTTCAGACAGAGCCAGGCTAACCCCAAACAGAGAAAATATAGCCAATCTTCAAAACAATATCATCAGATATAACCAAGAGGGTAAGCCTCTCTCCACAACGAGTAGCTCCTATGGCGCCATTTTGATGCTACCTAGCTCTCACCCACCGTTAGCATTCTATTGACTGCCATTCATTTTGACGTCACTTTGACAGTGAATAACTTTACATCTGAAGCGTTTAAAGACTTTATTTGTCCATTGTTTATTTCTAAAGAAACACGACAATGTATAAAAGGCTCCATTACCTTGTATCTCACGTTATGGCTCCGTAGTATACGTTTTTGTAAAAATAGGCTAACGATTGTGTCATAACCATGCGACTTACTGTCGCATAGTAGAGGAATTACCATACAGTACAGGAGAAGCTCGCAGGCAGTTTTGACTTACATTAGCTGTTTAAGTGTAATTACTAATGTTAACTAGCATTTTAGTTAGCAATAATTAGCCTGTGCCTATGTTATCTCCTTACATATACCTACGCTCTCCGTCTCGGCAAGATTTGGAATGATTGAGATTTCTCTTGGCACAGCTACCAGAAGACTTACAACTTTCAGACACGTTGCTCACGTCACATCTACGTCTTCAAGCTCAGTTGGAGGCTGCGCAGTAACGCTCAGCCATCACCGGAAAAGTGCTTCTAATAGACTTCACTGGTCTCTGTCCAGAGCAACGGGATCTGTTGGTCCATTTCTTTAACTGTCTATGAATATAACGGACACATGGACGTTTTCTAAATTAGGTCATTTTAAGCCTACTCAGGACATGGCAGATAACTGGGGAGTTCATATTGTTAATAATAATAATAATAATAATAATAATAATAATGGGGCCACTCAATATTCTTTGCTTGATGTTCAATACTGGAGGCAACATTAAGCCCATACCTGACACACTGTAGGGTAAATTCCTTAGTAGATTATAGAAGACAACACATTCTGAAAAGTAATAAAAAAAGGTAATAAAACTCCATAATGAGTTTCACTTTTATGCCAGAAGACTAAATTAATCATTCATGGCAGTAAGAGTCAGTTTTATAAATATGTGAGTGACTCATGTTTGTGACTGCAACTCTTTTTTGATAAATGGCGAAGTTTACAACCTGGGAGAACGACTTTGAATAATACAGTGTAGTTCTCCTCAGAGCGTTATAGAGGCATTTAAGAGCTGAGCCAACAAGAAATTTACAAAAGCTCAAAAACCCACGAGGCGGGCTTGATTGAATCACATTTAAAGCTTGATTCACTAATAAAAGAAACCCATTACCTGACAGCCTGTGGAGTCTGCTGCAGTGTATTATTCAGAGGAGTGAGAGCCTCATAAATTCACATGAAACAGATTAACAGCAAAGGAACTATTGCAAATGGCTAATGAGTGCCATGAATACACGTTAGGATTGTAATTGACATAAAGTCGTTAAGTGACAGATAATGAAATTTGATTACAGTAAAGTGTGGCCTGTGAGTGAAAAGTAATACATACATTCTCTATTTATTTCACTGAATCGCTGGATTGAAAATGCAGCTAATCATCTCCATCACATGAACCGGCCACTTAAAAAAAACTTGTGTGAGCTTTTAGTGATCTTCCACCTCTAGGATTAAAGGATAAGGATATATATTTTTGTATTGACAACAAATATCTTTAATTCTACTATCATGTATCATCTGTGGAGCCAAAGCCTCATATACATGTAGCCTTTATGTGCCATAAAGCTTCATTTTTGTCCAAAAATTATTAAAAATGCAAGAATGAACCACACCGTTACACTGGGTGACATGTTCCTTTATTACCATGAACATTGGCACTGTAGTTTATTTTGAGTTAATCCCACATACACCATCCTGCTGCTGTAAATACTCACGACAGCACCATATGTGTATTAATCAGCAGCTGAAAATAGTCCCCAACAAATATGCTCTTTACTCTTGTTTGAGTATTGTTGGAACAACACAGAACTCAGATGTTTTAGGAACATGACCAGCCATTTTACAAAAATAAAAGAATATATCTATGACCTGTTTTTAAAGATTTATAATGCTTAACAAGTCAATGAGTTTTTTTGATGGAATCATTCATGCTAAGAAAAATGATTAACGCCATACTTAAGTTTAAGTTTAGGGAAACATTGTGATTATGGTAAATGTTAGGACGGATCACTTTTGTGGTTTCAAGAAATAAATGTCTACTGTAGGAGATGGGATACAAACAAACGGCAAGCAACGATCTTAAGCTTGCATTGACATAAGAAAACATAACTTCCACATTTGCAACTGACTCATCTGTTACACCAAACATGTAAGCATGCCTAGTTTGTGCAAGGTGCAGGATGAAGCTTATAGAAGCTAACGAGGATGCTACACTGGAATCTAAACAATCACTATTTTTGTATCTAGTATTCTCACCATCTCTGACATATTCATCAATGTTTGAGATTGTTCACCAAAATAAAAGTTAAATTTAGTGGAACTTTGCCCACAAAACCTAAAGGAAAAGCTGAACACTGTGTACCACTATGGCTTGCACAGCTGCTCAGAAGAAAATCGACATATTCTTTATTGAAAATAATGGCCTTGCTCTGCACAATATCTTGGATGTTTGGCTGTTGCATGGAAGCAATGGGATGTCACTTGCCAGGAATTGCCAGGGTAATACTTCCCTTCATTGCTGCCTGTGTATCAATGCTTTCAGAGTTCAGAGATATGGGCCAGAGCTCGTGTCTTATGGATGATACCGTGTGTGTGTGTGTGTGTGTGTGTGTGTGTGTGTGTGTGTGTGTGTGTGTGTGTGTGTGTGTGTCGCAACCAACCCTCTGATTCAAGGGTTAATGGCTTTCAGTAGTTACAAACTGAAGCCTGGTCAGGCGTGTTAGTGGAGTGCACAACACCGGGCGTGGTGGCATGACTTCATCACCGGTGGAAAGAGTGACAGAAGGAGGTGAAGAGAGAGAAGATGGAGGAGGGAGGGAAAAAAAGATTCTTTATGAAATGTGTGTGTGTGTGTGTGTGTGTGTGTGTGTGTGTGTGTGTGTGTGTGTGTGTGTGTGTCACATAAAGTGAGTCATCTTCACACAACCTCACCACACAATTCTGTCTTTCCTCTCCTCCCCCAACAACCCCCTGGATAAATAATTGACTCTCTCTTTCCCTGCACTGGTCGACTGGTGTGAGGCATTTTGCTCTCCGGACTTTGTTCCTGGAGACAAGAGGGCATGATTCTTTCTCTTCCTCTCCGGCTCTGTTTCTTTCTCCTCTATCTTTCCCTCACAGAACTCTCTGCAGGAAAACGATGAATAGTGAGCGGGGGGGGGGTTTTTTAAGGAATGAATGGTTATCTATTATTGAGCAGCAGTCAGCAGCATCTATCTCTATCTACTAGGCTGCTAAAATAAATATGACACAGCACTGGAGAGATTTGCACAGATCTGAACTGAGCCCTCTCGTGCTCTTGAGTTACACAAAACCCGGGCAAGACAGTCGTTCAAAACAACTACAAAAATGTCATGTTATTTTGTGTGTGTGCAGCAACATACAATAAAGATTCACCTGTCTTGTCTTTGGAACAACTCTCATGCTGAATGACTGGGTGGTAGAGAAAGCATGTCTGTTAACACCACTGTAAAATAGTTTCAGGTGGTTTTGCTTCCCTTTCTTTAGATTTAGATGTCGATACAGTATTTTTCTTGAACTTAGTGTCATTTTAGACCCTTTTCTCAACTTGTCCAGCAATTGCCCTCAATGAGTTTCCTGCCTTCACTCACCTGATTGGTCTCCAGCAGGCACGCCTGCCCGTTATTAGTCAATTAGGTCTCCCGCAGTATTCTCCAGAGAACACTTCTTGCCTGATTAACTGTGTTGCCTCTCTGTTGTAGCTTTGCAGCCTTCTTCTCTGTGTTGCCTGCTTTGGTTGTTTTTGACTCCTTACCTGCTGCCATTTCCCTTTATGAATTTGTCTGCCTATTCTGTGAAAAGTCTGCTGTTTTATCCCCACATTACCTGCTTGGTTCACTTAGTCTGCTTCTGAGCAATGTTGCTTTAGTTTACAAGTTTTACAGGACTAAATAAAATTAGATTTGTGGATTTCTATGAACACATCTCTGACTAGTTCATGATACAACCTTGTTCAGAATAGAAACACAAAGGCCCAAGAGCCAAGTCCTCGGGGTGCTACTTGTAGGTGAAAAGCCAGGCAGGATCACTACCTTGTGGAGTTGCCATCTGTGAGGTACAGAGACGGGATCAGGAACAGTTTCAGGCATTGTGGGACTTGGCAGTGGAAAGCCTTGAACGTGAAATGTCACCTCTCTGTGCATCAGAGGTTGGAGTGGGTGTGTTGAGCTTTAGTAACTACATGGATGTACAGTAGTTAGACAAGCTCGATGAAATGTTCGCTCAGTTACGAATCTCAGAGGCTAAATCCAAATATACGGCCTTCTCTGCACTTCAGTCATAGACTTACAGTAAACTGTACACATCAACATTTACTAGACTACAGGAGTGTGTAAAAAACATTGAAAAAAAGCTGCATTAAACCTATTGTGGCTCCAGAGGGAGCTGCGTGAAGTCTTATATATTGCCACAAGTGATGTCATTTGAGGCAGCGTCATTTAGCTTTCTAGAGTGACAGGCAGGGCTGTAGTCAAAACTCCCTCTGTCAAGATAGGGCAGAGTTGGACTTATCAAAGTCAGACTGATGCCATAAGGTAGCTGTTGCTCCCTTTCAAAGATTGACATTTTATTTGCAGAGTTTTAAATTCCTGAATGCTGGTCCAAGATGCATCATCCCTGCAAGCTTTGTCAAAGTCAGACCAAGATTTTGACCTTTAATTATTGCATCCCATTGGGCTAATTGTTTTAGTTTGTAATGAATACAGATTGTGTGTCAACTGGACTCACAGTGTTAGAGTGTGTGCCCTTTAAAGGTCCAGTGTGTAACGTTTTTAGTTGTAAATTCTAAAAATCTGTGTTGTCTGTTCACAAACTTGTCCTTTTCATGAATATTTACCACCACCATCAATTCCAAGTATTCCTATTGGCTTGAAATTTTACATTTGCATTCGCATGAACTGAGGTAGACTCTCTGGTAAGGGACATACAGGACATTCTGCTCCGCCTTTCGCGTTTTCGCTGTCACATGATAAACTCACAGGTGCTGCTAATGCTGCTAATGGGTATCGTAGCTTCCCGGCCCCGGCAAGTTTGAAGAAGGAAACATGGAGGACCACACATATTCAAATATGGATTCAAAATCCAAATTTCAGGAACAGGAGTCTTCTTTTCCCCCCGAAAAAGAAAAAGGATATTGAAAAGAGCAAGAGACCAGCTTTTTGAAGCATGAAGGCTACCGTAGCTGTAATACGTACTTTGAACTGCGTGGCGCGAGAGAATGGATTGCGATATATGATCTCAACGCTAGATGGGAGAAATTCCTACACATTGGACCTTCAACGTTTTGCTCTTAATAAATAGCTCCCACTCAGAGCATTTTTTAACACTGGAAAACAATGTAAAGATGACTCATCGATCCAGCTTTCATCTAAATCAAAACCAATGACAAACCTTGCATAGCCTAAGATTATAGCAACCAATTCAAACGTATGTATGCAAGTTGCATTATAGAGCTCTGTGGAGAAGACGAGGCAACAAAGTTCCAGAAGCAACATCAACAACAATGCTATAAATTACAGTTCAGAGTGTATCTTGAACACAGCAGGGAGCAAAAAAACCCTGAGGTTTATGGCATTCCAGCCTTTTTGAACTGTGAACTACCCTGTGACATAAATCACTTGTGACCTCATCATATCACAGCTACACAGTAAGAGCTTCAGTGCAGTGATGCATAGCAGGGTCAGATGACTTTACTCAGGGTATATATATGGTAAAAGTAGAGTTTGGGCTGTTATTGAATGACTTAAAATGTCATCCTTTTCATGCTCATGTATGCAGTGTTTTCTCCAGAAGCACAGTGTATTCTTGTCAATCTAAAAAAAAGGCTTACAAATAACTTTTGGACCATAATGGGACGCAACATGTTCCTCTGAAAGCCAGAAAAAGTACTTTATGTTTGGAGGGTTTGCAGGCTGCTTTGTGCCAGAGAATGAAGAATTAACATTCACAAGTGAGCAATACATAATGAGAAATTTGCTTTGCAGTGTACTATTAATTAATTCAGAAAGTATTGTCTTGCATTTTGACTAGATTCAACGTGTTACCGAATTCAGATGAAATGAACACATTTTTTCAGGGCCTTGCCCTGAGCACCTTCATTTGAAAAATGTGGGTCAAATGTAACTTTGATGCTCAACTCTTTCAACTTCATCTGAACTTAACATCTTCCCCCGTAAGGGCTCACCGAAGTAGATGCAGAGGTAAGATAAACAACTTTGTCTACGACTTGGGTCAATGCCGTGCAAATTACCTGCCTGCTTTATTCAAGTTATATCTTTGTTTTTGTTGAGAGATTTCTACTAAATTAAGATTGTATTTAATATTCAAACTTTGGATGTATTCATCAGTGACATTAGAACAGTGTAAGATACATTTTCAGTTGTTCAAGTAAGACCTGAAGTTTAAATCTGTGTGTCAAAGATCAAAATATCACCGTATCTGTGCTCTGTCTGCATTTTCACACTTTTCCCTTCCTCTTTCCTCTTCAGTCCTCTCTATCTCTTCCTTCCTCCCACCTTATCCCCTTTACCTTCCTTTCCCCTCTCTGTTTCCTGCATCCCATTGTTCTTTTCTACCCTGAGGCCTCTGATGTTTAAATTTAGCCAGGGATTCTTCTGGAGGGATCAGTACTTGTGTTGCTTTCCTCAGTGTTAGTAGGAAGTAGTTCAGTCTAATCTTGTTTTTCACGGTGGGAGTCTTCTGCTGAGACTATTTTTGAAGTACGAACACGACGAAACCAAACACTGCTTTAAAACCAAAGTACACTGTAACAGACCAAGTACAGGGAACTGTGTGACCCACTGGAGGTTTAACTCTAATCTTATGAAAGACTTTTTTTCTCGCTTATGTGTATATTTTTATTTCTCTCGATGTCTACTGGGCAATAACAGACTGAAGTCCAACCCTTTAAAGGGTCACTTCACCAAAAATCCCCAACATTATATTTCCCACTTACTTCTATATTGCAGTATCTCGCAACGCACACATTTTCAATGTCCAAAGTTTGATTACATTTGCGATGTGCCTATTTAAAACCTAAGTGTGAACAGAAATCTGTGTGGCAAAAAGGCTAAATGTATCTAAAGGTTTTCACACTGTGCTGATGTGGAAAAGTTGGCCAAAAAATAAGGATGCAATAAAAGCGGATGACAACAGATACTTTCAAAAACACCTTAGTGTTGCAGGACGTGTTTCTGCTTCTTTTATGGATGAAAGTATTCCTGTCATTTCAAATAACAGTCTGCCTTTTGGAGCCTTTTTTTCATAATCTTCATATTTGTATGACATATATTTATGTAGTGCTGCCAATTACTGTTACTTGCTTCCACTCCAAAAAGTTGGGTTGTCAGGAGAAGGCTATAGTTTTGTGTCACCTGCATTTGTATCATCATAGCGGCTGATAAAAACACCTCTGGGCACTGATGCATTATTAAAGGCAAATTCATTAAAAAAAATTTATTTATTTATTTTTTATTTTGCAAAATACACATATTTGCTTTTGGGCCAAGAGTTAGATGAGAATATTGACACCTCTCTCATATCTATATGAATAATAAATATGAAGATAAAGGCAGCAGTCATTTTGCTTAACTTGGCATAAAGACTCCAAACCTCACTACTTAACAGCTCTTATTTGTTTAATCGGTACACATTCAGAAAATACTTTAGAAGTTTTGGTAGGTAGATTTAATTTTACTAAGCCAGGCTATCTTTTCCCTCCCACTTCCAGTTTTTATGCTAACCTAAGCTAACCGCTTCCTGGCTCTAAATATATTTCTTTTGTATATTTAACACAGACACAAGAGATGTACTGGCCTTCTGATCTAACTTTCGTCAAGAAAGTGTATAGGTTATTTACCCAAAATGTTGAACTATTCCTTTAAAAAAAAGAAAAAAAGCCATGTCGGTAGAAAGTAGAGTTAAGATTTTCTGCCCGAGCCCGAGCCCGAGCCCGAACTTGATCCGACCTGGCCCGTGGGCCGATATTTTTCGCCGCTATCCTCGGGCCGGGCCGGGCCCTTGATCAAGCATTTGTGTTTTTTTAATCATTACTTTATTAGCCTAATTCCGTGGGGAGAAAGCTATGTCTCTCCAGCTTCTCCCATAGATCTGGGTGTATGTCCTGCACTGACTTGAGTGTGAGGTAAACTGTGCTACATCATGTCTCCTCCATCTGCAGCACTGTTGTCGGCCAGTGCATCAGCATGCAGACCGTGGCGAAGGACAGTATTAATTAGGTGATTGAGACAAGAAAGTCTCCTATATGGTTCCAGGGCTTTGATTATGTTGCTGCCTTGATCTGTTACCCTCACTATTCGGCTGAGGGAGCTAGGGTCGAGTTTTTTTTTTTACGTTTCTTCATTCGGATCCATTTGCGATCCATTCCATTCTGAATAAACAAACAGCGTAGTTTAGCCTGCTTCGTCCTTGTTGCATTATTCATTAAAGCCCCAGTGTGTAACGTTTGTAGTTGTTCATTATCAAAATCTGTATTGCCCTTCATAAACTTGTCCTTTTTCATGAATATTTACCACCACCATCAATTCCAAGTATTCCTATTAGCTTGGAATTTTACATTTGCGCTTGCATGAACTGGGGTAGACGCTCCATAATGATGCGCCATCTTGAAATACGTTAGCCGGTAAGGGACATACTGCTCCGCCTTTCGCGTTTTCGACTCACAGCTGCTGCTAATGGGTATCGGCCGGGAAGCGATTCCCGGCCTCGGCAAGTTTGAAGAAGGAAACATGGAGGACCACAAGTATTCAAAATCCAAATTTCAGGAACAGGAGTCTTCTTCGTCACCCAGAAAAAGAAAACGGCTATTGAAAAGAGCAAGAGACCGGCGTCATCAGAAAAAAGAGTGAACATTGGAGCTGCTTTGGACACACACACCAAATCCTAACTAGTTAATTATCCTCCGGACCGCTGCAGTCTCCTTTTCTTTCTCTCTCCTTTCCGTCAGGTGGCGCACGTGCCCACTCATGGTGTGAAGCGCGCGTCCACGCCACTCTCCGACATGAACTCATACATGAACTCCAACAACGACGGCTGATAGACGGCCTTTTGCACACCTTCACTTTTTGAAGCGTGAAGGCCACCGTAGCTGCAATACTGCTTGGCGAGAAAGAGTTGATTGCGATATATGATCTCAACGCTAGATGGGAGTAATTCTTACACAATGTAGCTTTAAGATAATTCTAAACAGATTTCTGTAGTTCAAACTACTCGGAATTGTATTTGAGAACATCAGTTATAACGGCCCACGTATTAAAAAATAATTCGGGTTTAAATCGGGCTCGGGCTCATAATTACAGTTTGTGTCGGGCCGGGACGGGCTCGGACACAACGTGCATGGGCTCGGGTAGGTAGGGGCTTGATTTGTTTGGGCCCGATCTAAGCTCTAGTAGAAAGCAGCTGTAAAATGCTATCATGTTTCAAAGTTAGAGGAGCTTGACAAAGTGCATCATTTTGTCATATCACTTTTAATATACAGGACTAACATAATAGTAGCTAATGGAAACATGTACTAATGATTTTATTTTGCGGATATTTCAGAACTTAGCTGTGTGTGTGTGTGTGTGTTATCGTGTCTGTGCTGCCTTCCCCTTGCTGCTACTGTCGTTGTTGCTGTTATGCTGTGACATTGAGGGAGCCTGAATGAATCAGACCAGTGTGATCTCATTATTAGGGGGCTTCCTCGAACCACTGCTGCTGCAGTCGGAAAACCTTGTTCATCCAAAATGCCTATTTTTGAAGGTGCAATGCCAGTGAATTCCTGAAAACATGAAATTATGAATCATATCATCATGACAAATATATATTAATTTAGCTAAGAGATCCCCCATCAAATGAAACATGGACTATAGTGTTATATATTTGGATGAACAGAAGTTTTCTGTAGGTGACACTCTCTGTAGCCATGGTGGGGTCATTTGTCATGCTAACAAATAATTAACTTAACTTCATTTGCACACATTTTAAGGCCTGCACCATGTTGATTTGATGATTTGACCATAAGAAGGAGAGAGACAGAGAGAGGGACTCAATTTAGTATCGCCATAGCAACAGGGGACTGTAGAGAAATTTGGTTCTCCCTTTTAATCTCTTTTTAAATTATCTTTGAAAAGATGGCTCAGTGACACTGTGTGTGTGTGTGTGTGTGTGTGTGTGTGTGTGTGTGTGTGAGAGAGAGAGAGAAATACTCTGAGTATGAGAATGTACCTCTACAGTAATTGTGGCTTACGTCTTTTTCCGCACCTTCTCCCCCTCACTCACACACACACACACACACACACACACACACACACACACACACACACACACACACACACACACACACACACACACACACACACCCTTCACTTCCTCTTCTTTTGTCAGCGTACAGATTTTCTCTCAGCGATGGCCTTGTCTTCCTCCCTGCACAATGCCACGTTTCAGAATAGCAATCAGCCTGCCTCATTTGGCCCCTGTCTCCTCGTGTACCAGAGAATACTTCTGATCTCAAGTCAAAGGCTGCTCCCTGTGGACGTCTGGGCTTCCCTTCACAAGGGTAAATTAGATGTCTAAGTGGAAAGATGCTTTGTTGCTACTCAGCTGGTGAAAAGTTAAGATTACAAACAAACAAAAAAATCAGCGACACACACAACAAAGTTGAACTTGAATAATGGATTGGCTTGAAATCCAATTTGCATCCTTTGTTGCGTTTCATATCCTCTTCTCTCCTACTCTCCTATCTTTTATCTTCTTCTCTGTTTCCCATTCTTCGGTAAACACATGTCAAGTAATCTTGTTGCAGTACAAATTTGAATGTTCTGCTCGCAGCGATTGAAAAAGCAGACAGTTTTGCTGATATGAGCATCCTTGTAACTTCTCAGTTAAAGGGCAGCCTTTGTGCTAAACCAGGATGATTATCTTCCTTCTTCTGGTTTACTAACATAAGACTAATAAGATCAACACATGATTCAGAAAAATAATATTAAAAATAGAAGAGATGCATACTTTAGCAGGGTATTCTGCATATGTTTCTCTGTGTGTGTCTCAGTTGCAGGATCGTTGCATCATATTCGAGTTAGAGCTGAGCTCAGACTGACTCACACACACTGTGGCTCAGAAGGTTACTTTAAATTATAATCTGTTTTAAATTACTGATTAATTACCTGCTTAACACTTCAGTCAGAACGAATCTATAGAATGACTCCGGTCAGGCATGAGTCATCAAACAAGTACTCACATATTCTTCTTTCTCTGAATTTCTATCAGATTTAGCTTTTTTCAGCCTTTGGAGCTTCAAAAAATGTGGGTTGGTCTGTGGCTTCCCTTCTCTTATTTATATCTTCCTATTTAGAACAAAGTCTCTTTTTATGCCGACTTGACATTATACAGAGGCCAGGGCTGTGCAGCCGCTCTACAGTCCCTGGCCTTGTTAATATTTCACATGGTTAGAAGCCAGAGCAGACGCCGGGTGTTCTCCCAAAAGGAAAATCTTCTCCTCATTTAACCTCCGGCACCAAATCTCCATACTAACCAGCCCAGCCATGGGCTTGAGTAGAGACACACTGATTGTTGCAGCTGTGGCTCCCCTGTTGTTTTCTTCAGCACTGTGCTACACTTCATTGCCATGCAACATGACAAACACCCAAAATGATCTGCCAGAGAAAGAAGAACGATAAAACTAATGTACATGTAATTGCTTCTTGCTGTCCGGAGTTACCTTCAAGGTTGAAAGCACCTAATTGGAAGTCACATTGGATAAAAGCATCAGCTAAATGACATGTAATGTAATGTAATGTAAAACAAGACTGTGGAGGAAACATGACTGTCACTGCAAAAACAGATACTGTGGCCCTGACTAGAGGTCAGCCATGATGACGTTCCAAAAATCTGGTTTAATGAGGAATTTCACACTGGAACAAAACAGGTGGATCAGTTTTTGATTCGCTGTTCAACTAGCTGTGATATGAATTAGGCTAATGTGGAAATTCTATTTTTTACACTCATGTTGCCACATATTCAGCACTCCAAGCTGTTGGGGGTTCGGTGCCTTGCTAAGGGCACCTATATACCTATATGTGAACTATGAAATTATAAAATAACACAGTTATGAAATTTCTCAAAAATAAATAGATTAGCCATATTTCACAAAATAATTTAAGACTAGAATGCACTGGAAGCAAAAAAAATACATCAGCATCAACAAACAATAGTTTGTAAATGTGTAAGGCCATTAAAAAGTTGCTTTCATTCACTTTATTGAAACATTCTGTCTCAAACGTTCTGTTACTGTTAATCCATCCCTAGCTAGATTATAACAATGGATTATGTTAACGATGTTTAAATTACTATTTTTTTTGCTGCTAATATGTGTCGTTAAGCTAATTGATACTTAGAAGGTTGTTAACTATTTTGAACTGTTAACAGCTTGATATAGTTTATTGGGGACCCCACAATATTTATTTTTGTATCATTTAATTTAATTAAGCTACAGGTCAATTTTCAGTTTCATCCTTATTTCTTTATATGCAGGCACTGATTATATTCCATACACAATGGTGTAATAGGTTTTATAGGCTGCAGTGTTCATAAAGTAGTACTTCATGCAGTACTGATGCTTGTGAATGCGCTGCACGGCTTCCGCCGACAGGTACAGTAAACGGGAAAGGGCGGTGCGCAACGTGGGCGGAGTCAAAAAAGCGCCCCAAATTGCACACTGCAGTGAGGGGTAGTTGTCTAAAACCGGACCGTTTTTAGACAGTTTACCGTGAATGTTGTGATTAGTTTCCCGGCGTCGGGATGCAGAAACACCTGACGGAAAGCCAAAAGAAGTACTTCGTCAACATGGACGAGTACCTGTGCAGCCTGGGCCTCTACAGGAAGAGGGTGGCCCAGGACGCGTCCAGTCTGTTCCGAGCCGTGTCAGAAAAGGTGAGGTTACAGAGAGGTCAGCGGACAGAGCGGTAAAAGGCGAGGCTAGAGCCGGTGAGAGGAAAGGTTAGAGTCGGTGAGAGGAGAGGTTAGAGTCGGTGAGAGGAGAGGTCAACCATATTAGATATGATTAGGATCACATAAGCAGATAACTCAATTGTTGCCAGTAGGGTATTGTGTTCCTCAGATGAACACGATAGCCTACTGGCAACAATTGAGCTTGAATCTCCTCATTATGTTTTTTGCAGAAAAGTTAAGTTGTCTATATATATATATATATAGACACCTATAAGCGCTATGGTTTGGGTCATTTTAAACTAGAATGGAGTTTGGAATAGCAGTTGCCACGACTTAAAAGTGAGTTAAAAGTTGCACACCATGGATCAAAATAGGTTTTTCTCTACTGTACTCCACTGTAGGCCTACTGTACTCTTTACCCAACTGTGTGTGTGTGTGTGTGTGTGTGTGTGAGAGAGAGAGAGAGAGAGAGAGAGAGAGAGGACCACCATCTGAGGACTGTTGTATTAAGTCAGATCACCAGTGAAACCAGCTGGCTAAATAAGACGTATTGTCAGTAAATCCTGCTTGATAAAACAGGTTTAAATAAGTCTGACCTTAGTTACCACCTCAGATCCCTTCAAACTACCCAGGGCCCATTTTAAACTGTTAAGTAAACATGCTTCATTTTTACTGAGTTATAAATTAAACTGAGCAGTCAGAGAGCAGATATTCTCCCATTTCCAGTCCCTGTCTCTACACGGTCCAAAAATGACAAAAGTTAAAAAAAAAAAAAATAAACCTAAAAAAGTAACATCAATGTAGTCAAATTTAAGCGATCATATTTACTTAATGATGTGTGTGTGTGTGTGTAGTTGTATTACTCTCAGAGCTACCATCAGAAGATCCGTCAGGACTGCGCCGACTTCATGAAAGCCACTAGATGCAACTTTGAGCCGGTGAGTTACCAATCGATCGACCAGAGCAGATATCTGATGTTGACTTTCAGTCCTGAAAGTAACCACTGACCAGGCTCTAACCAGTCAGTTGACAGACACTAACTAGTCAGTGAGGCAGCAAAGTGTAAAAAAAATCAGAACTTACAGTATAATAGGCAGGTTGTTTTCAGCTCGTCTGTTTTCTCTTTCAGTTTGTTGAAGGTTCATTTGAGAAATATCTGGAGCGTCTGGAGGACCCCAAGGTGAGCTGCTGTAAGCCTTTGACCCTTGGGTCCACATTGTAACAGTGTGTAACAGTGTGTAGTAGTGTGTAACAGTGAGTGTGTGTTTTCAGGAGACAGTGGGTCAGGTGGAGATCAAGGCTCTTTCTCAGCTCTACAGGTGAGATGCTGACTGCAGACTACAGACTACATGAACAGCGTTCATTATCGTCACACAAAAAGTGTAATCTGTTTTCAACAGCTAATGAGAATCTGCTACCTGAGTGTTTGTCGTCGTCCTTTTTTTTGCTTTAAAAAAAAAAAAATAAGGAACTGGATCCAAACTAGACCTGGATCAAAACAGAAGCTACTGCACCTGCTGGGTTTATTAGAGCTGACAAACACAGGAAACCATCCTACAGTAGTTTATTATAGATTTAAAGGTTCCAATCAGAATGTATCAGGCTATACAGGCAGGTGTTTGTTCCAGCAGGTGTTACATTTGGATTTGGTTTGTAAGAGTCTGAAACTGAATCCAGGTGGATGTTTTTAAATTGTACATGATTGAGATTCAAATATGGCACAAAAGTTCAAAGAAATCTGATGTGTGTGTGTGTAGGCATTGTTTCCTGATCTATCGTTACCCGGGGGAACCAGCCATGGTGATCTCAGAGGGCGACTTTGTTGACAAGGTATGCTGACCTGCAGGTTGTTTGACTGAGGAAGGAATAGCTGTAAAAGTAGTATACTGTATATGAACAGGTGACATACAGGTGACGTACGTCAACCTTGATATCTATCAACACAATTTTAAACATCACCTTGGACTTTGAGAAACTGGGATGGACATTTTTCACTATTTTCTGACATTTTATACACCTAACGATTGATCGAGAAAAAAAAACGGCAGATTAATCCATAATAATAATAATCGTTAGTTGAAGCCCTCGTCAGTACTGACCGTCCGTCTTCTGTGAACGTCCGTCTAGGTGACACTGTGTGCCTCCAACAATCACTATGACATCATTTACCCGAGGAGTTACCTTGCCTCTGCCGCTCTCTGTCAGTGTGAGTAATGATCAAGCGATTGGTGGATCAGGGTGGGAGAGGGGGTGTAATGTGTGTGTCTGTAATGTGTGTGTGTGTGTGTGTGTGTGTGTGTGTGTAGCTCTTCTCTTTGAGTTGCTCTACACTAAGGTGTTTGGGTTTGAGGAGGCAGAGCTCTGTGACGCCATGGAGGCCTTCAGGATTGGAGGTCGTTGCTATAGAAACAGACCATCCGTGTGTAGGGATGTCGACTTTGGCTGCGACACACCTGAGGACCGATGTCACAGGTACACGCACACACACACACACACACACACACACACACACACACACACACACACACACACACACACACACACACACACACACACACACACACACACACACACACAAACAGTGTGTCACTGAGCCATCTTTTCAAAGATTTAATATATTTTAATATTCATCTGTGAGTCTCATTCATCAACTTTGAAGCTGATGATATGAAAATGTAGACGGACTTGACTGACTGACATCATGAAACAAACTGCTGTTGATCACACTAACGTTATGTGACAGTAGAGGGCAAACAGCACCTGTAGATGAGAGTAAATCCCAATATTTATGACTTCATATCTACCAACAATCTGCTGCGTAACATAATAATAAGATCCGGTTAGGTATTACTACTATAAAAAATACTGCTGATCTAAACTTGTTATACAGAGTTGCTCACAGTGTTTACTGAGTCAGATGGTGAACAGATCTTTCACATCAACAATTGAGTGTCAGCAGGTAACAAACTACTGCACATCAACTTCACCTGTACAGTAACATCATGTTGTACTCTTACTTCTATTGGGAAAAGTCACAGGTGTGTTTGTTTCATGCTGCAGGGAGGAGTCGAAGTTGGGTGGAGCTGCAGAGGAGAAACTCCAAGCTGTGACAGACGACTCAAAGGTGAGAGGGAGGCAGGTGTAAATGTTTTTCTACCTCCTGATGTGACTCATTATGATCATGTCACCTAGACATAAGGGCATATTGATATATCACTTGAATAGTCCAGAATCAACCAATTTGGGAACATGTGCATGTGCTGGGAACGGTTTGATTTTAGTCATCTGCTGTAACAATAGAAAGATGAAGTTTAAATCTGGCATGTCAATAATATTTTATTCTATATATTTTGCCAAATGTCCACTGCATGGTATGGCTATGCACAACTTGATTTGCTTTTGGTACCAGGTGATTTTCTCGACCGAGGTGATACCAAAAAAGTACCATCCACAATTATCCACAACTTGTGCCACAAGCTGTTGCCATTCACAAAGGTTCCAAGTGAGTCAAGTCGAGCTGTGCCATGCCATGCAGTGGAAATGCGGCATTACATTATATTACACAACCATTAAACCTGCATTGATCCCAACCTGTTACTTTTATTGGTCAGCCTCCTGAAGAAGCCCCGCCCCCCTCCAGACTGTCTCTTCCTTATAAGGTCATGAAGTCTCTGGACGGAAAACGTTACAGAAACCTTGAGTTTGATGTCTGGCTGGACACCTGCAAAGGTAACACACGGAATCCTGAAGCAGAACTTCAATGAAGAGTTTAATGAAGTCAGCTTAAAATAAGATCCTTTTGTTATTTTGAAGTTGACAAACATCCGTTTTAAGTTGTAACTATGAAAATATGAATAAACGACGTTCATATTGTTGTTTTATATAACTGACTGTACATCAAGGTGTCTCAGATTAGTAACAGGTGTGTAATCTGGCTACAGTGACAATAATCTGATCACTGCGACGCTGTATAACTGAAGTCTGTGTGTAACTGACAGAGATGCAGAAGACCAACTACATGGTGTTTGAAGGGAGGCAGTACTACCTGGGAGACAAGTGTCAGGTAACAGAACACTTCACAACACTGACAGCAATAATACTTCAACTACTAGTACTAATACTGCATCAGGATCAGTACTGCTTGTATCAAACTGTCAAACATCACTTTGGTTTAAAACATTTAAGAAAACACAGAAGGAAAAGATGTGATGGGGCGTTATCACAAGCTTATGTTATTGAAATTTTCTATAAAAGGTTGTGAAATTAAATCAAACTTATTTACATTTCCTCTCAGTAAAACATAAATGTTTTCTAGCTGCATCACATCTTCCAACAGGACTTCTATAAGCTAACAGTCAGGTTTACTGAAGAGAACGTGTAGGAAAGTTTCAGCGCTCTACGTAGAGGTGCAACGATGAATCGATTAGTTGTCAACTATTAAATTAATCGCCAACTATTTTGATAATCGATTAATCGTTTGAGTCATTTTTTTATTAAAACAAATAAGATTTCTCTGATTCCAGCTTGTTAAAAGTGAATATCTTCTAGTTTCTTCTCTCCTCTGTGACAGTAAACTGAATATCTTTTGAGTTTTGGACAAAACAAGATGAGGACGTCAACTTAGGCTTTGGGAAACACTGATCCACATTTTTCACCATGTTTTGACATTTTTATAGATCAAACAACTAATCGATTAATCGAGAAAATAGTCGACAGATTAATCGACTATGAAAATAATCGTTGCAGCCCTAGCTCTACGTGCAGGTTCACACAATGCATTGTTGATATGTGGGGTGTGTGGGCTTGGGGTGTTGAAATGAATCATTGCATTGATGCAGTGACAGACAATAATCGACTATTGCCGACTGATGTTGCTTGTTGTTTTTCCATTTGCTGCTTTTTCTGTTTCTGCCTTTTGTTTGTTGTCCGCTGTGTTTAGACTCCTCTACATTCAGGAAGTGTCTTTTTTTAAGAGCAGATGCAATAAAAAGGGGAGTTCATATATATATATATATATATATCTGACTGCTTGAATTTGTTGATGAAAACCATGTGTAGCAATATATAATAAAATTGAGGATGTGACACAACGTGACGCACCGTGATGCATCGTGATATCGATTTGAATCGTTGACAGGATAATCGCAATCGCATCTTGAGACCAGTGAAGATTCACAGCCCTAGTGTGGGCATCTCTTGAATGTACAGTTACCCATAACACCCTCTATGAGTTGGTTCACTTTGACGTTTACGTCTACCTGCAGACGTAAACGCAGAAGCATATATCCAGTTTTAGGTGGTTTTAGTTTCAGCTGTACTTTGAGCTAAATGCTAACGTCTGCATGTTTGCTACAGCTGAACCATAAAACTGAAGCCTGCTCAAAGAAAAGAAAAAAGCTGCTGCAGCATACTTGAATGTATATTCTTCTTTAAGATTGACAGACAATATATAGCATTGACAAAACAACAGTATGCTGCTTAGTAGGCAGTGGAGGCCTAGTGGTTAGAGACGTGAGCTTGGGACCGGGAGGTTGCCGGTTCAATCCCCAGACCAGCAGGAAAAATCTGGGTGGGGAAAGTGAAAGAGGAGAATGAGGTCCCTCCCTCATTACTACCACTGAGGTTCCCTTGAACAAGGCCCTTAACCCCAACTGCTCCAGTGGAGCTGCTCAGTGGCCAGCAGATCAGACTGTGGTTGTACTGGGCAGCTTCCAGGTATGAATGTGGAACTGTGTGAATGTGATCAGGTCATCATTGCAATGAGAAGTTGTTCTCAATTGACTTACCTGGATAAATAAAGGTTAAAAAAAACAAACAGTCAGATAGAAATTAAACTGATGGTTTGATTTGTCGCTTTTCAGCCTCAGGTGTCTCTATAGTTACCTGTGCGTTTGTTTCAGGTGCGTCTAGAGCCGGAGGGGAAGTACTTCAGTGCCTTCATCCAGGAAGTAGGAACACAGCCATCAGCCGTCACCGTCTTCATCGAGGAGCTGGCAGAGAAGTAACACATACAATCAAACCTGATACTAACTTTAACCCTCAAACAGCCCTCTGAAGAAATCAAAATAAATGGTCTTTAAGTTAAACTGATCCTCACAAAGAAGCCTAGCAGCTGTTTTAGAAGAAGTTTCCACAGTTTGGGTTTTTGTAAAAATGCGTGGTCAGTGAACCAGATCAGATTTTTAGCAGGAGAGTTACAACCTACAGTTTATCTTTAATGTTTAACATTTCCCTCTCTTGTCTCAGATACCTGGTTCCTCTGACTAATCTAATACTAGTGAAACCATTTCTTGCCTGGAACGTTGCTGATCCCACCAGAAAAGGAGACCTGGGTAAATGTACACTGAGATGCAGTTTCTGTTCAGCTCCTTCATTCTCTTCTGAAGATGTTTAGTATTTTCTTCTTCATATTCCGCATACCTTCTGGACTTGGTTTGTCTCGGCTCTTCTGGGTGTAATAATTGATGACCTAAATAAGTTAATAAGTTTCACTGAGAACTGTAATGACCTCCTGACTATTGCAACGCCTTCCTGACCACTGTCTCCCTGTCCCTTTCTGTCTCTTATCAGACTCGGATTCTCGTGGTCAGCGACGTCACCGCCATTGGTACTCCAGGAAGTCTTGCGGAGTGAAAGGGGCGAAGCTGCTGATGCCACCACCACCATTCTACTACGGAGGCCCGGATCCCTTCGCCCTGCCCCCCCGCTTCCAGACCGGCCCGCCCCGTCCTCTGTCACCAGGAGCCATGACCTATGACCCCTACGCCCCCCTACACCATCACTACCACCCAACCAGACCTCCTCGCAACGGAGCCTCCAGGTGGGACTTTATACCAGTCACAACATCAAAAACATCAGAACTTATTGGAAAACATTTGGATCCATACAAACTCTTTTTGTCTTGGACAGTTAGTGTTTTGATCTGGACAGGTGCGTCTTTTTTGTCCAAGCTTACAACTTTTTTCCAACTAAATTAGGGCTGCAGCTATCGATTATTTTAGTAATCGAGTATTCTACCGATTATTCCATCGATTAATCGAGTAATCGGATAAGAAATACTTAGTAAGAAATACTTAGTAAACAGCAATAGTAAATATTTATTATTGCTGTGTACTCAAAAAAAGGAAACCTGTCTTTTGTATATATACAAAAGACAATTTTTTATTGCCAAATTCCAAGTACATTTTTGGTGGCCCAAATGTTATTATTTTTCACCCCCTTCCCCTTCTTGCCTCTGGCTCTTTACACTGGATATGCAAAAGAGCTGTTCACTAAGCCCAGGTAAACGTGACTGTACAAAGCTTACAGCAGGGCTATTCAACTACACTGTTCTGGGGGACACATTTTCAGAAGGCTAATCCTGAGTGAGGAGAAAGAATAAAGAATGCAGACATCACCGGCATGATGACGTCATTCACGTGCATATTAAGTGGCCATGCTGGGGGGAGGAGCCGGTTTGTCTCCGGCAGCAGCTAAGTTTCCAAAGATTAGTAGCAAACTAATAAACAGACTACAAACCGACAGCTCTCGTTTTAGCTTGTTGGTAAAACATCGCTATTTGCAGAGTAGCATGCTGTAGGCTAGTTGTGTAAAACAGCGCAGAGGACAAGAGCAGCAGACGTTAGTCAGCCTACCTTGTGTTGGGTTCATTCCGTGGAATGGATGAGTAAACTGGATGTTTTCTACAGAGATGATGTAGTAGCATGTTTGCAGCTTAAAATGATCCCAAACTTTCTGTCGTTTTCTCTTGCCTGTCTCTTCTCTTAGACCCTCGCTATTTTCGTCTTCGTTCATTTGTAATCTGGGCCGTCAGTCTTGTGCATAGACAGTATATAAACGGTCTCGTGTCCACAGAAGCGTCAACCTGTTGTGTGCGCTAGTAATTATCCTCCGTGCGGAAACACAGTGAGCCGTACAACCTTAATTACATTGATTTAACGAAGCTTCGAGGCAAAGAATTTTGCTTCGAGGATTTTTTGTAATCGAATTATTCGAGTTATTCGAGGAATCGTTTCAGCCCTAAACTAAATAGATATTCAGTTTACTGTGATATAAATATGAAAAAAACAGATTTGATTGATACATAACCTGTGTGTGTGTGTGTGTGTGTGTGTGTGTGTGTGTGTACCTGTCTCATGGATTCTGGTCAGAAGGTCGTGTTTTCTGAGCCGCCACCTAATTGGTCCAGAGTTGACCTATTACCACCCTGGCAGACGATATTACCACGACTACGAGAACTATGCCTTCAGGTCTCAACAAAACAAAAACACACAGCTGCAAGTTTTTCAGTGATTTCTTTGTTCTGAAGTTTCACTGTTGGTCAGATTTCTATCTCTGAATATGTTGTTTAGTTCACTCTGGTCAAGGGTAAAGTACTAATCAACTATTAAAATGATTGACATTAGTCACCAAAGGTGACAAAATTGTAAAGAGTCAATGTCTTTTTTAAAGCTTTAGTGCGTAACCTTTTGATATTAATGAACATCCGTTACATTCAAGCCATTGCCAAATGAGTTGCTACAAAGCTAATTAAGATGATCAGCTCCACACAACTCTCTCTGTATTTGTCAGTATGGCTATGTTCAGAAGATTGTGTCATCCGGTGACTTTCCCGCGCAGAAACTGAAGTGAAGATAATTACCTCTTCTGAAGAATCCATCATGTTTTTTTAAACCTCCGTGTCCTCCTTGGCTACTAGCAACTGTGTGGAGGAGGGGGGTGCGCGGTCACGAAAGGCTTGTATCATGTGGACGCGTCGACGGTTTTGTTGTCATTACTTAGAGAATTCCTAATGGGGGCGGCAGGAACTACGCACTATAGCTTTAATATTACTAATAATGCTGGTATTATGTTTAAAAGGATTATTAGTTGTTGCTTGTATTAATAAGATAAAGTAGGTATCCTTGCATGACACAGGGTAACCACAACAACCTGATTACAAAATAAATATAATAAAACGAAACTAGTAAAATGAACTTACACTTTTATATGAATATCGTAATCTAATGACACATCTAACAACATGTCATTATTTCACAGAGCTGCTCCAGTTGATCTCTAAAACCAATTTATAAAGAATGGGTACAGATACCAGTAGTGTATGCGTACTGAAGTAATGAGCATCAGATCAGTCGGGGGGTTTTTGGTTTATTTGTTTTCATTTTTTTGTTCAGTCGTAGTCGGCGTCTGATGCTGAATAAAGAGTGTCAGTTTGGTTTCCTCGCGGAGACAGTGGAGGAGCCAACTTATCAGGATGCAACCATGGCATACTACCAGCCGGACGAGACCAGTGACGCCGTCTTCCCTCCAGTGCCGATGAGAAGACCAAAACTACAAGAACCAGATGATACAGTAAAGGATAAACTTATTATTATTGTTATTATTATTATTATTATTATAACCTTTATTTATTCAGGGAGGCCCATTGAGAGCAAGCTCTCTTTTCCAATGACGCCCTGATTACAGCACAAATAAAAACAATCTCAAGAACTTACAGTACAAATACATATTCTGATCGTAAAACAATACCCAAATTACAATATGTAAATACAACAAAAACAAAAACAGGTGAGAATCACTGGTGTAGTTAATAAAGAGAGCTATTAAAAACAAGAGCAGTCCATACGTAACACATTTTCAAGCATCATCTTGAACGTCCTAATGGAAACAAGTTGTTCTAATTTGAGAGAATCCTGAAGCCAGTTGCATCCGTCAGGAGCATAAAAGTTAAAAGCACTTTTCCCTAATTTACAATTGATGTGTGGCGTGATAAGTCTAATGTGTGTCTTAATCTGATTATAGTCGGTGTAAATAAAGACTTGACTCAGACAGAAACTCTGAGATTCAAACTGAGACTTTGAGTCGTGATGCGAGATGTCGATGACTCATACGTGACCTCGGACACTTTCATTTGACTTTGGAAACCTGGACATGATGTTGGAGAGTCAACATGACCCCAATTTCCACCGGTTGCGGAACGTCTGCGGATCCGCTCCGGAACGGCAGCGGAGTCATTAGGTTTCCATTAAAGTCAATGTGTGTATTTCCACTGACTGCGGAACGGCTGCGGAACGGCTGCGGAACGGCTGCGTTCCGACTCCGGCACAGCTCCGGAGATCCCTCCGGAACAGATACGCAGAGCTTCTATTTTTGCAAGACGCCGGAGAGCTCCGCAGCAATTCAGCACACGGCAGATGGTGCAGGACAGGAAGTCAAGCACAGGAACAAAATAAAACATCCGGTTAATTTTCAAAATAAAACACACCGTGCTCACGGCGGATCATATTTCCCTGCGCTACACCTTGTAAACACAGCACAGAGTTGTTTCCCCTCCACTCCTCTGGATGGAAACAAACTGTTGTTGGTTTTGTGGTTCTATTCTACCTGAATTCACGAGATCTAGTACGATACGCAGCGGAGCCGGTCCGCATTCGATGGAAAATGGATGGAAATCTAGGTTTAGACGTTGAGACTCTTTTATAGACTCTGACTTTAGACAATTGAACTTTGAGACTCACTGAAGGTTCAGACTCGAGCCAGAGACTTGGACACCTCAGTGACTCGGACCTCAGACTGTTATAAACACTGACATAGTAACAATGTCATGATAGTATACAAACATGTACTATATATGTAATAAAATCTGCCTCCTCTGGCTCCTCCCTCAGGACCCGGTTGTGGAACCGCCTCCCTCCATGGGATCCCCGCCCCCTCAACCTGGACACACCCCCGTCTGTTCGTCAGAGGAGGACCAGGGTGAGGAGGAATTGCGGTTCTTTATTTCTGATTTTACAGTATAAGTGTGTTTAATCATATTGTAGTCTAAACAAAAATGCTGCTCCACTCTGTCTGTTCTATGACACAAATACTGTTTTCATTTACTCATTATCGGACACTTCTACTTTGCTGTTTTTTTAATCACTGTTTCAGTAACTCAACAATTCCTTTATGTTTCGAAATAAAAACCTTCCAGTGACTCCAGGGGCATAGTTCCTCACTCCTCTGGTAGGCTTTTATTGGGAAAGATTATGCAGGATGTTTCATTGATGGTAATTTGGTAAGGTTTTTACAGTAGTTCTGTAAACATCTGATATGATTTATGTGTCTGTTTTTGTCAGCTGAGTACACAGACGAGTACATCTACTTTACTCAGGGTGAGTAACCTTATCTGACTGCAGAAAGTCTTTAGAAAGAGCCGACCGTCCAGAGGAAGTGACTGATGTCTGACTGTGAACCGTTTCAGATCAGAGCTACCAGCCCTCAGGTGTTTACACTGCTGCTGAGCCCTCCACAGATCAGGTAACATACCCGACCTCTGACCTGATGGATGTTAGCGTCTTAAGGCGCTGACACACCAAGCCGATAATCGGCCGTTGGACAGTCTGGCGAGGTCAGTGACTCGAGTCTGTTCTGTGTGTTCCGTGCTGTTGTCCGTCCGAGGGGCCATCGTCCTTCATTTTGGCTGATTTTACATGTATAATCGGCGGGGCAGGCACTGCCGGCAGTCGGACTCAAATGACCCATCTGATTGGTAGAGCGCTAACCCGGAAACGGGGAGCGGAATGAGCGTGACTAGAGTCTCTCAAAATCTGACGAAAATCTTTTAAACTGACCTTTGTTGATCTGAAATGAAGACAGATTCAGCAACTGCATGGCCTATTTCTCGCTTAAAATGTTTTCAGAAACACGTTTCGGTGAACTATTTTAGTACAATATGAGATCGTATTCTGAACAAGCAGCCATGACAGTCTGTCTTTGAATTTCCAGAGAAACCAGACCCACGTGACGCGTTCGTCCAATCAGCTGCTGGTTTTCATTTTTGGGCGACAATACAGATTAGCGCCGCCTGCTGTTATGGAGACGTGTTACGTCTCGTCGCTTTGGTGTGTTCTCGGGGAGACTGATCAGTCCAACTGCCTTTTCTGCCGATGGTCGGCCGTCTGGTCAGTGTGTCTGCAGCTTAACACTAACCATTATTCATTTTTCATTTTCAGTGTAGGGTTCAAAATGTAGGGTACATTGTATGTTCACTCAAATTTGCTGTGCACTGTGGGTATTTTATAGTGGACTAGATAGTGAATGAAATTAACCACAGAGAATTCGAACACCACTACAAAATGGCGAACACACTATATAGTGCACTATTTCGGTGATAGGGAGCGGTTTCAGACACAGCTAGAGTTATTATGCCAGGGGTCCAATCAAGCAGCAGACCAATCACACAGGGTCCAGTCACGTGTGTGTGTTTCAGGTAGAGAAGCCATTAGCAGCCACCTGCTCTTCACCCTCCTCATCCTCCTCCTCCCCATCTTCTGAGTTGGGTGAGCCTCGCTGCACTGTGGAAGCTCCGCCCCCTTACTCCTACGCCGCTAACGGCAGTGATTTACCCCAAGGTCAGAGGTTAACCGGCAAACACAGTCTCTCACACACTTTCTGTCTTTATTATTATTATTATTATTATTATTATTATTATTATTATTTATTTTATAACAGATGAGTAACTGTTTCAGAGAGCAAACTGTTTCAGAGAGATATGGCTCCATACAGTACTGTTTTTTTTTTTCTTCATACCACTGATCTTTGGTTGGGCTTTTTTAGCTCTCTTTTAGCAGCACTTGACCAGTTTACTGAGCTGTTATATATCATAAAGTATAGTCTAAAATAGAAACACTCAAGTTAAGCACAATCTCCTCATAATTGTAAATAAGTACACTACTTGAGTAAATCAAGTACTTTCCATCACTGTGTATTCACCTTTAGGCCATATGACAGGCTTAGAAATAACTTTACATCCAGTACAGGGATACAAGCTTGTAGGGTAGCACTGATCCTGAACACACACAACACATACATAGAAAACACTCTCAGAAACCGCCATCCCGGTTAAAACAACCCCCACAGTCTATTGGTTTTTTTGCTATGATTTGCTGTGTCTGTGTGCAGACTGCAGAGTCCTCCAGTATTACTTCAACTTAGGAGTCCAGGTGAGAGAATATGTTGCTGTTTGATTCGTTCCTTGTGTAAACTGAGCTAACTTACTAAGTTTTCTGTGTAAAATCACAAACACTAACAGCATCTGAACCCATGCTACTGTAACTCTTCAGAAAAGTGCCAGTTTTATTACTGAGGAGAGAAAGTGTCAGATCACGAACATTTCTTTTACTGCAGATTATTGTGCCAGTTATTATTTGATGAATCTTTTAAAATAAAACATGTCAGATAATAGTGAAAAATGCCCTCTTAAAATGAGTGACGTATGAGTGTGTCTCAGCAGTTTAGTGTGATTCAGCTGCAGGTGTAGTCAGCTCTGAACTCCCCCTACCCCTCTTTCACAGTGGTACCATCATCAGCAGCAGCAGCAGCAGGTGTACCATGCCACCTCACAGGAGGCACCCTACCTCTACCAGCACTACACCCCCTACCCGAGCCAGGAACCGCCCCTGCATGGTAAGGCCTACACCCTCTCTGATTGGCTGCTGGGTGAAAGAGACGAGCTCTGAGCCGTCTCAGCCTGTGATCTGAGTGTGCGTTCATGCTACTTGTAAGTGAGAAAGGTGAGGATGTGTTTATCTTGATTGACAGATGCAGATTAACTCACTTCACCAAGAGTTTGAACTCTCAGCTTGGTGTTACTTAATTAAAAGGTGAGTTAGTGAGTAAGTGAGATAGTAGTCTGAATCAAGGGAAGTACATTTCCAGGAGTTAACTTTATTTAATATTGTATGTGGCGTTTTCTTTTGTGGGGTGCAAATGTTCCACCAAAACAAGTTCCTTCCCGAGACCATTTTGCAGAGCCACCGTCGATGTGTCCGGAGGCTAAGACGATGGTAATTGGTTTAAAGAAATGCAAACAACCCAGAGTGTTTTTTTCCTCCTATCCCAGAATGTATGTGTGACCTTACTCCACAGCGCTCTGGAGATAGGTCTGGCAATGCGAGACTAGTGAGGCAGTTAGTTAGTAAGTGAGTTAGGGAGTTAGTTAGTGAATTAGTTAGTTAATAAGTTAGTTAATGAGTTATTTAAAAAAAAACTGTAGACCTATCAGGAAGTACAACCACTCCTTCCTGTATACAATCTGATCCCAATCTGATCTTCTGCCCCCAGCTGTCCCTCCTGAGACAACTCAAGGCCCCAATCAGCCACCCTCCTCTTACCCAGAATCCACCAAGGCAGAAGATCGACACACAGAAGGACACAGCAGCGGTCAGTACTGATGACCGCCTTACAGCTACACTATGACTGCGTGTTCTTTCAGATGGAGTAATGAAGTGTGTGCTTCTAAAGTAATTTTCCCTCAGTTTTCTGAAGCATCACATACATGTATAATAACATATATAAAACATTACAAAACATATTCATAATAACTCTGTCAGACTGATGATGGACAGTTTGAAAATGATCTAAATTTATGCAGCACAACCAGAGGTCTGGTAAGATCACTTATTTCTAAATTGTAGTCTTTAGCTCAAACTTCACAAAGCTCGCGCTGGAGACACTAAAGGCTTTATGCTACTTTTAAAACATGTGCAGTAGAACTCCTCAACACCTTGAAACACACTGAGGTGGAGAATCTCAGTTCCTCAGAGTAAATACATAATGGTCTGTCTGGACTGTCTGAATACTTAGAGAAGTAGCTGTGTCTCCTCTCAGATTCTGTGTTTTGTTTTGTCTCCTCCATCATCAGGCCCCACCCCCTCCTTTGAAGCCTCCTCCTCCATCATCAGCCCTGCCCCTCCAGACTCCACCCCCCCCTCTGTTTTCCCGTACCCATATCAAACACCTCCCCCGCTGCTGCACCTGCCATATAAAGCTCCACCCACGGCCACCTACCTGCCAACCGCCCCTCCTCCTCTGGCTCTCTCTGCTCATCCTGACCCCGCCTACCTCACCCATCACTCCTCTTACCACGCCTACCTCCCCCGCTCCACCCACTGGGGGGCCCTACAGACCAGAGGCCACGCCACGCAGGTCTACTGCCCTGCCCCCAACCCCTCCCACTGGGGGGTGCTACAGACCAGAGGCCACGCCACACAAGTCTACTGCCCTGCCCCCAACCCCTCCCACGTTGTCGGTTACATCAGAGCCCCGCCATCCCACCACATGGCCACACACTACATTCCTCCCAGCATCTAACACACGCAACTTACCTCACTCATTAGCTAAAGGCTAACAACACCCTTTGTGTTCAATGAGCAGTGCTAACAAGTCCCCCAAACAAGTTCCTGCTAATGTGAAATGGAAAAAAAATTCAAAATATAATTTCAAAAAGTTAAATTTGAGAAATAAAAACAAAGACTAGAAAAAAAATGTCAAAGAATGACATTTTTTTTTTTCATATTGTAATAGATGTTTAGAAAAAAGGGGACGGATTACAAATCACATTTTGGCATGTAAGCTTCACATTAAAAATAATAATAAAGAATCAGCAGACAAGAGTTCTGCACATACTAAATGTTCTGCACGTTCTGCATGTACTGTACTAAAAGTTAGCTTGTGGCTAAATCACCTTTTTTGTCAACAGTTAGGTACACAGCACGTCTGCCTCAGAATCACTTCCTGTTCAAAATGTTACATTTTTGGGCCCTCGTTAAGTTGTCTGTTAATTGTTTAACTCGTTAGTGAGCAGCTCGTTAAAGTGGGACGAATGACACCTTGCTGTTAACACAGAAACCCGGGTGACAGTGTCCTCGGTTGCCACAGTGACGACTGTGGAGCACAGCATCGGAGTCACTGTGGCGCCTGACAGAACCTAATGTCAGATTTATTTATTTTTTAAATCATCAGGAGTATATATTTTACAAGTCAGCCAGCCAATCAGAGAGAGGGGGCGGGGCAGCAGGCTGGGCGTGGCCAGTATCGGCGTGGCCAGTCCCTGTTTATTGATGATTGGATATATTTGTTTTGATGTTATGTTCAAACTTTGTTTTTGTTACTGGGTGAATAAAGTTTGTGTTTCATAAGCAGACAATTCAATGATTATTATTATTATTATTCTCCATCAGTGACGACGGTCACAAAACCATTACTGTTGAGTTTTTTTTTTATTTTCATGTCGTCGCTCATGTAAACATCATCAAACCGGAGCAGCACGTGGGCTTCGTGGAACCTCTTGCTTTTCATTTCAGTGCCAATATTAACAGGTTAAAGTAGCCAAGCTGCGCTGCTCACACAAGCAGTGTGACTGCTCTAACCTGTTGAAAAGCAAGAGGTTCCGCGACGCACACATGCTGCTCAGGTACACGGTGTGGCCCGGGCCGTTATGCTCACAGAAGGCAGAGCACCTTTGAGCTCCATCTGTGCATGTGACAGCAACATCAGACGTGATTTTGAAATCTGTATGTAGTGGCAGAAAAACTAATTTCAGTTGGACTTTAAATACATACATGCTTTTCACTGCATTCGTACACCCAGGTAGCCAAATATGTCCAACACCAACCCAACAGCATCCTAAATCCTGCACGACTGGTTGCCAGACTCGAGGCAAATGACGTGCCAGAATCATCACAGGTTCATTGGTCCTGTTCCAGGTGTTGACACCAGCCTAAGTGCTGCTAACTGGAGCTGTTTCTCAGCCCAACTCTACACCCCAACATCTTAGCCAAATCTGGCAGCCATATATGGGTCAGATCTGGCTAACATTTGGTCTTCCAATACCAGAACACAGTTAACATAGAGTCCACCAACATTCAGCTAAGAACACATTCAGGAAGATTGGCAACCTCTATTGGACGCTACATTTCACATTGTTTGCCACAGGGTTACATTTGACTAGAGATGTGCTTTATGACACAAACCAGTAAGTGATTGATGTTCTTCAAGCACAAATAGACATAATGCTTGAGAGTTTCTCACAAAGGCAGATGATAGAGGGAGAGAAAGACAGATGGAAAATCACTTTCTAGCTGTTTATCCTCTCAGTATGTAGAAGAGAAAATATTTGTCTGAAGAGGCAACATCTTCTTTATTGCGAGGAAGTGTTGCTTTCCATTAAAACTGTTTAAGGTTTATTGTTTTTTGGTAAATACGGTTTTAATTTAGAGAAACATTAGCAGTGACAGCATCACTGGTGCGAGGCTCAGATTACCAATCATCTCGACCTTGGCGTCATTTGTTTACAATAATTATACAAGGGTATCACAGATAGTTTAACAATGACTGACATTTAAACAGCACCTATATTTTCAAGTATTGTAGAGGAGTAGCTACCTTTTCATTAAAGGTGCAATATGTAATACTGACAGCTAGAGTTTAAAATAGTTATTGCAGTACAAATTCAAAATACTGGAGAGAGTCGTCTCCCCCGCCCCCTCCTCCCCAGACTCAAAGTTCACGTTGGTTACCAGGCTGAGACCGCAGCATACAACAATGTTGCTAGACGCTTGTCTCACATAGCCAGACATACTTCACGGCACAGCGGAGTAGCTAATGTTAGATGCTGGCTGTATTGACGGTCATAAAAGGCCATGCTCACGCGGAGCTCTGTACCCAACTGACAGACACACTTTTGGACTTTTTATGGTAGCAACTGCTAAAAACACAACAACCTTGCCGTCCTCTCCACCCGACGGACAGACAAACTTCATCGGCTTAGAATTAACTACGGTAGGAACCGCTAAAAATAACATTACCTTGCCGTCCTTTTCCACCCGACTGAAATACACACTTTATTGGCTTAGAATTACGGCAACAATTGCTAAACACACTGCAAACTCACGGTCCTCCCGATTCACAGCCCCCCTCTCTTGGCTTAAAATAACTCACCGTTGTCGGCTACGGCCACTGAACAGGCTACACGTTGTAAACAGCCGTGGCCCGCTTGCCTGGTCCTCCGCTAACGTTAGCAGTTAGCAGGGTTAGCATGGCGGTGTTAGCCAGGACCAGTCGGGATCACTTTACTGGCTGTGTCTCAATTGTTTTTGCGAGTAACCAACTCGGGTACTCTAGCTATTTAATTCAATGTGATACACAAATGTTGAAATGACATAAAATGCCCATCCCTTGTAGCTGTGATAAATTAGCCTGAAGCTAATGCTTAGCTACCTGTTCAGGAGGAAATTAGCCAACTCTGCGTCCTTCTGGGCTCTAAGCTGTCTCCATCTTTCAAATGCATCTCCAATATTTACCCATGGTTTGTTACGTCTCTGGTCACGCAACTGTTGAAACATGCCGTTTCTTTTTAGGTCGGGTAGAATCTATCTCCGTTGATCCTGTTTGTTTGTTTGCTGCTTTCATGGCTGTCCTAACGTTACAGCTGGGTTTACGTGTTTACAGGTATATCTGGCAACCCGGCCTGGCTGTCAAACTGGGCAGTTGATAACAACACACAGGCCAAAACACAAACAGAAATTCCGTCACGAAATGGAAATTTCAATTAGCATTGTTGTCAGAAAAGATAGTATTTCAACTTAGAATGTTTCCTTAATATCTGATGATGCATTAGGGTCATTTTTGGATTTATTACAGTAAATATATTACATATTGGACCTTTAAACAATTTCATGATACTGTGATGAAAGTCTGCTCACCTCTCCTCAACAAGAGTGAGTAATAAAGGATGCAACACAGCAATCCACTTAGAAAACTAGATCACATATAATATAGACATTTATTCTTAATTCTGCTCTTCCAGCAGTATAATGAAGACTCCAGGGATATTGTGGCCTCAAGGGTAGAATAAGGGTCAAAGGTCATACAAGACAGTCAGCTCATCATGATATTCATCTCACTTGGTGATTTTTGGGCTCAGACAGCCTATGTTTCTTTTTCTTTGACTATCCCATTACAGTATTTTGTGAAACCTAATCTATTTTACGACATTTAAAAAGTTTGGAAGGTGGTGTGTTGTTATTGTTATTAGTCTCAAAGTGACGCATTTCCCCACTACTTCAAAGCTAATGCCTGATGCTATCAAACTTTAAGCTAATGTTAACTCCTATGTATGTCCTGCTCTTGGATTTTATCTGTCCAGCAGCCTCAGCTTATGCAAGGCGAGTTAGAGACCTTTGCACACACATCGGGTAGACCTCGTCCTAAAAGCCTTTTCTCCTGAGACGTGAATTGAAACACTGTTTGAAAACACAAAAATGTAAAAGAAATGCCAAGCAGCATTGTTTGAAAGAAATTATCTTATATTTTTCCTTTTCATGCTCATAATACCAAAACTAACTAGCTGCTACTAGCCATACTGCAATATATACAAAAACAATGCTGTTTCTCTACTTAGCGTTCCTTTATTGATGATCGGCTGTTAAGGACGTTGACTTTTTGCTTGGGAAATGTAGCTTAACCCTTACTCCTTAAAAACGGAAGTGAGTGTCTTTTTAAGACAACTTTTACAGGATTGTTTTGAAAACAGGTCTGCTGGAAACAGTCAGCCAGAGACAGCTTTTTTCAACCCAATCAAAGAGCTAACATTAGCTTAATTAGCTAGCTAGCTGCAGCTGATAAGGTCTGCTAGCAACAGTTCTCATTTCAGATGGCAAATTGATGCCTAGGCTGCTTTGTCCATCTGAATCAAAGACCCATTGTTTTTTAAAATGATTATGAATATAGATGGTAAATATGCCACCGTTAATCACTGTAAACTGCATACATGTGGTGCAAGAATGGTAAGCTTGACGTGTAACAGTCACTGCTAGGAATGGTAAATTCGCCACATAATAATTTACATGGCCTGTCACCATGATTATGCTTTTTTAGGTCAGGAAACTTATTTTGATTTCTAAATGACCCTGTTGTTCTGTATCAGATTGAATCAACACACACCCACAATCGCAATGATGGCTCCATCGATTTGATTATGTTACTTAGATTAATACGCTGGTAGTTGTGAACACACACATTAACCTCTGCAGAAATAATCATCTGTCACCAGAAATATGGCAGAAATATATGTGGATTTGTGGAGGATTTATGGCAGTCATTTAGGGTGAGGTTTACAGTTGTATGAGTTGGGGAGGAAAAGCATGGCTGATGAAAAATAGTCTGTCAATCTGTCCGCCCTGGGTAGAATCTCAAACCCTGGAATCTGACGGGAAGAATGAAATATTATGTGAAGTGTGAAATATTCCAGTGGTGAAATATTCTGCTCTGTCTGTCCTCATTATCTGTCTCTCTCTGTCCGCCTCTCTTTTTTTGTCTCACTTTCTACCTTTCTCTCCACTGACTGCTCTCTTCATCTCTCTGCCCTCCCAGTCACTCTTTGTCTCTTTCTATCTGTCTCTTTCTGTTTTGCTCAATGCTGCAGGGAGTTATTCAGCATCAAATTAGTCACAGTTTTCACAATGAAAGAGGAGAGGAAGGAGACACAGTGGAGAGTAAGGAGATGGTGAGAAGGCATTACCTATCTGTATGTTGTTTTTTTTTGTTTCCTGATGACTAAGATTTATTTTAGATTTATAAAGAGTGAAGTAGAATAATAACGTTGACGTAATTGAGAAAAGGGTTGTGAAAGTCACCACAACTCAACATATTGCCCCCAATGGAAATTCTGTAAAATGTGATGTGATGGACTATATAAAAACCTTAACAACTCATGGATGTGTTTTACTAGAACACACTCAGCACCAGGCCTCTCATAAACATTGAGAAGGCTGTGAATAGCAGGGAACCTAATTCATTTAATTTGACTTTAAACGAAATGAAAGTAGAGAGATGAATTTCATTTAATTTGCATGGCAGAGAGTGGGGATGATTCGTAGCACAAACTATGAAATTATTAGGGCTGAGGTACAATAGCTGACTCAAATAAAAGTGGACAGAAAAGACAGAGCGTAGTGCATTTGGTCTGCTAGTAATTGGGTAGATTTGCACCAAATTGCACCAAAAGATTATACATTATACAGAGTATCTGCAGTCTTGCAAAGTCTTAAAAACATTGAATTCCTCAATTAAAGGCATCACAAAAATGTGTTAATACAATTTTTAAAAGTCTTAAATATTTTCTCTTGCCTGTTGTAGGCAGTAATCTAACATATACAATGTTGTGTATCTGATTGCAGGCTATCGAAAGACATTACCTATAAACTGAAAGATTGTTAAAAAAAAAACGACTGTTTTTTACAGTGGACTATCCATGCAGAAATACTTTTTTTGTGGAGTTTCAGTCAGCACTAGGGTTTCTATGTTTTATTGGTTAATGCATCAATGCATTTCCCTGATTATGCTGATTATCTGGGTCCAGGTTATGTTAGTTTGATTATTTATATGAATTAGAAAGCTAAGAAATACTGGAAAAAATATAATATATAATGCTGGGTTATATTGTCCCCAGTGATTTTTGTCGGTATAGTTAAAATTGTCTTAAAAAGTCTTAAATGTAACTTGGTAAACTTAAGAGTTAATATAACCCTGACCAACTAGGACATTAGCAATCTGATAACCAAAACAAAAAACAATTCGATATCTCGACAAGTCCTGCATTGTGTCAATATCCCAGATAAAATCGGATGATGCAAAGTGTTCTCAATGTACTGTAATGCGTATGTGTTGTGAGTTTCATTCATGATTGTTGATCTGTTATCAAAGGAATCAAGTTGCCCTACTGAACTTCTTGTCTACGTAAGTATGTTTTTCTTTTGTTTAGAATCACATAGTGGATCTTTAAAAGTAAAGAAATATAAATTAAAAAAAGAATTACAATTCAAAAGAAAGAATACAATTACAGTAAAAGAAGATAATGACATAAATAAAAATGTCAAATAACAATTAATTTTAGGGAACAAAAACCTGAACAAAATAGCAAGAAATACATGTTCAATGTAAATTTGCAGTACTGCTGTCACGTTCCGCTCCTATGTCAAGTTATTGTTTTGTTGTAGATTCTTATTTTTTCGGGTTGTTTTCACATTTCCTGTTTTATTTTTTAATTCCCTGTTTTCCTTGTGTTGTCTTTGTTTTACTTCCTGTTGTTTCCTTTTCCCACCGTTAGTGATTACCTGTCCCCGCCCTAATGTTTTGCACCTGTGTCTCATTGTCTTCTCTGTTTGGTGTATTTAAGTTCAGTCTTCCTCTTACCCCAGTGCGAGATTGTCTGCTTCCCCCGTGTACAGCCTTCGAGCGTTTTTCCTTGTGTCCTGAATTATATACCTGATTGTTTCCCTTGGATTTTGACCACTGTCTGTATTTTGGATTCTCCCTTTTGCCTGTCGTTTTTGGACACTGTTGCCAGTAAGTTTATTCTGTCTTCTTTAATAAACTTTTGGCATTCCTACGTACCTGAGTCGTGCATTTGTGGGTCCATACATCTGTGAGCCTGATAGTACAATCTCGCCACAATATGGACTCCGCCGGCTCCGACAAGGTACAGAACGCGCTACGAGCTCAAGGACAGCGACTTCATCAGTTTGAGGAGGTACTGTCTGCCATTCAGCGGGAGTTGAGTGGGATGGCGGAACGTCAGCAGGGATTCCAGCAGGCTGTTGGCGATCAAGTTTCCCGTCTGACTACACAGTTTCAAGCTATCCAGTCTGCTTCCACGCCACCCGTCTCTCAAGACTCCTTGGGCCCGGCTTCTACCTCTGAGCCCTCGGGAGGTGTGGATTCCGCCGCTCCACCCGTTCCGTCGTCTGCCAGTTTCTCTGCTATGCCTCATCTGTCTCGTCCTGAGCGTTTCTCCGGTGAGTCTGGTGACTGTCGAGCATTTCTGACGCAGTGTGGTTTACACTTTGAACTCCAGTCAGTCCATTATCCTACAGACAGAACCAAGATTGCTTACTTGATTTCTCATTTGTCTGGAAGGGCTGAGGCATGGGCTACGGCGGAGTGGGCTAGGAATTCGCCTCTATGTGACTCTTTTGCTCACTTTTCTCAGACATTCACTCAGATTTTTCAGCATGTCACTCCGGGTAGAGAGGCGGCCCGGATGCTGGTGAATCTTCGGCAGGGCAGGCGGAGAGTGGCTGACTACGCCATCGAGTTCCGCACGGTGGCAGCAGAGAGCGGTTGGAACCAGACTGCTCTAATGGATGCTTTTCTGTGTGGCCTGTCCAGCGCACTAAAGGATCACCTGGCTGCATTAGATCTTCCAGAGGACCTCGACACTCTCATCGCGCTGGCCATAAAGATCGACAAACGGCTGTTTGAACGTGAGAGGGAGAGAGGTGACGTCAAGAGTTCTTCACGGGATTACTACAGACGGTCCTTTCCTAGCAGCGGGGGCGTGTCCTCGCCGCCACCTCAACCTGTGGATTCTCCGTCGCAGGCTACTAGGTGGGAGGAGCCTATGCAGCTGGGCAGAGCTCGTCTCTCTCCTGAGGAGAGATGGAGGAGGATCAAGGACGGCGTTTGCATCTACTGTGGACAGCGGGGCCATTTCATTGGACGGTGTCCAGTAAAAGAAGAGGCTCGCCAGTAAAAGAGAGGATCCTGGTGAGCCATACTTCTGTTACTAACTGTTCCTCTCGTCCCTTGTTTTCTGTGACTGTTGCCTCTAAGGGGATCTCCAGACCTCTGGAGGTTATGGTGGATTCTGGGGCTGATGTCAGTCTCATGGATATTTCTCTGGCTAGAGAATTGGGACTGTGTTCTATTCCTGTACCGCTGAGAGCTACTGCGTTGGATGGTCGGTTTCTATGGCAGGTAACTCATCAAACCTCTCCAGTCATTCTGAGTTTTCCTGACCATCATTCAGAGACTCTTTCATTTTTGCTGGTTAATTCTTCTCTACCTCCAGTTATTCTTGGATTTCCCTGGCTCAGTGAACACAACCCTCACATCGACTGGACCTTGGGGGTTGTCACGGGGTGGGGAGAGGATTGTTCCGGCAAATGCTTCCAATCCAGACCGGCAGGGGGATCAGAGGGGGTCATTTCGGAACCCGCTCTGGGCAGGGTGACTATGGCTCCTGTTCCTACTCAAATTGATTCTGAACATTCCGTTCTTCCCACTGTTAATCTGGAGATCACGGTGGAGGAGAACTTACCTGACCTGTCATCTGTTCCGTCCTGTTACAAGGATTTAGGGGAGGTGTTCAACAAGTCCAGAGCCACTGCCTTACCTCCTCACCGGACGTATGACTGTCCTATTGATCTGTTGCCTGGGTCTGCACCTCCCAAGGGACGTTTGTATTCCCTATCCTCACCCGAGACTGTAGCGATGAAGGATTATATCGATTCGGCTCTGGAGGCTGGAATCATTCGACCCTCGTCTTCACCGGCTGGAGCCGGGTTTTTCTTCGTGGGGAAGAAGGACGGGTCATTGCGACCCTGCATTGACTATCGTGGACTCAATGACATTACCGTGAAGAACAGGTACCCCCTCCCGTTACTTTCTTCCGCTTTTGAACTGTTGCAAGGTGCTACTGTTTTTTCCAAACTTGATTTGAGGAACGCCTATCATTTGGTGAGGATTAGGGAGGGGGATGAATGGAAGACTGCCTTTAACACTCCTAGTGGACATTATGAATATTTGGTTATGCCTTTTGGTTTGACCAATGCCCCTGCTGTTTTTCAAGCTTTGGTCAATGATGTACTCAGAGATATGCTAAATGTCTTTGTGTTTGTGTATCTTGATGACATACTGATTTTCTCCTGTAACCTTGATGAGCATATTAACCATGTCCGTGCTGTTTTACAGAGACTTCTGAACAATGATCTGTTTGTCAAAGCAGAGAAATGTGAATTTCATGTTCCCAAGGTTTCCTTTTTGGGCTATGTTGTGGCCGAGGGGGAGATGAGCATGGATCCAGAGAAAGTCAAAGCTGTCAAGGAGTGGCCCACCCCCACTAACCGCAAGGAGGTTCAACGGTTTCTGGGGTTTGCTAATTTCTATCGGAAGTTTATCAGAAATTTCAGTTCTGTGGCTGCACCATTACATAAACTAACCTCTTCCAAGTCCAGGTTTGTGTGGTCTCCTCAAGCAGACTCTGCCTTCCAGGTTCTGAAGGAACGTTTTGTGACGGCTCCTGTTCTTACCATGCCTGACCCCTGCCGACAGTTTGTGGTAGAGGTGGATGCCTCAAATGTTGGGCTGGGTGCCATTCTGTCTCAACGCCTTTCCACGGATGGTAAGCTTCACCCCTGGGCTTTTCTCTCACGGAAATTGTCACCTGCTGAAAGGAACTATGATGTTGGCAATCGGGAGTTGCTGGCAGTTAAGGTGGCATTGGAGGAGTGGGCAGAGCATCCTTTCTTGGTGTCGACCGACCACAAGAATCTGGAGTATCTGCGAAGCGCCTAAACTCTCGTCAAGCCAGGTGGGCTTTGTTTTTTAATCGTTTCAACTTCTCACTGTCATATCGTCCCGGTTCCAAGAATACCAAACCCGATGCCTTATCCCGACTGTTTGACACTGATTCTCTCCCTAAGTCAGTCGAGACCATTCTTCCAGGCTCATGTGTCGTTGGTGCTGTGTCGTGGGAGGTGGAAGAAAGGGTCAAACGTGCTACCATTGACTTACCTGTCCCGGTCGGCTGTCCACCGAACCGATTGTTTGTCCCTTCTGAGCTCAGATCTCAAGTTGTCCATTGGGCCCACTCCAGTATGTTGTCGTGTCACCCAGGAGTGAAAAGGACTGTTTTTGTGGTGCGACAACGGTTCTGGTGGCCCGGGATCGTGGACTCTGTTAAGGAGTATGTGGCGGCCTGTCCTGTGTGTTCCCAACACAAGTCTTCGCACCAACCCCCTGCTGGATTACTTCACCCTCTTCCGGTGCCCTCTCGACCGTGGTCGGACATATCTCTGGATTTTGTCACAGGTTTGCCCCTTTCTGAGGGGAATACTACTATCCTCACCATTGTTGACAGATTTTCCAAGATGGTTCATTTTGTTCCGCTGCCCAAGTTACCCTCCGCTAAAGAATTGGCGGAGGTTATGCTTTCCAATGTTTTCAAGCTTCATGGTCTTCCCAGGGACGTGGTGTCAGATCGAGGACCCCAGTTCATCTCTCGCTTCTGGAGGGCGTTCTGCAATCTCCTGGGGGCTACTGTGAGTTTGTCCTCGGGATATCACCCCCAATCTAATGGCCAGTCGGAGCGTCTTAATCAGGAGTTGGAGGTGGGGCTACGATGTTTGTCCTCCAGGAATCCTGCTAGCTGGAGCAAATGGCTGATTTGGGTGGAATACGCCCACAACACTTTGCCCTGCTCCTCGACCGGCCTTTCTCCGTTCCAGTGTGTCTATGGATACCAGCCTCCACTTTTTGCTGATCTGGAACGTGAGGTTGGAGTTCCATCTGCCCAGGCCTTGGTTCGCCGCTGTCGGAGGACGTGGACCAGGGCGCGACAGGTTCTGCTCCATAAGTCATCTATGTACAAGAAGTCTGCTGATCGTCGTCGATCCAGAGCTCCTGTCTACGCGGAGGGCCAGAGCGTTTGGCTGAGTACCCGGAACCTTCCTCTTCGGGTGGAGAGCCGTAAGTTGGCACCCCGTTTTGTTGGTCCATTCCCTGTCAAGAAAATTATTAATCCTGTTGCTTTGAGATTGAAGCTTCCAAGATCCATGAGAGTGCATCCCACGTTCCACGTTAGTCGTGTGAAGCCGGTTCTGGAAAGTCCACTGGTGCCTGCGACCCCCGCTCCCCCTCCTCCGCGCATGATTGATGGTGGCCCCGTTTACACCGTCAAGAGGCTTCTGGCTGTCAGGAAACGTGGCAGGGGTCGTCAGTTTCTCGTGGACTGGGAGGGGTATGGCCCTGAGGAGAGGTCTTGGGTGTCAGCCAGTAACATACTGGACCCTGATCTCATTCATGACTTTTTCCGGTTGCATCCGGAGATTCCTGGGCCGTCTGGTGTCGGCCTTTGAGGGGGGGGTACTGTCACGTTCCGCTCCTATGTCAAGTTATTGTTTTGTTGTAGATTCTTATTTTTTCGGGTTGTTTTCACATTTCCTGTTTTATTTTTTAATTCCCTGTTTTCCTTGTGGTGTTTTTGTTTTACTTCCTGTTGTTTCCTTTTCCCACCGTTAGTGATTACCTGTCCCCGCCCTAATGTTTTGCACCTGTGTCTCATTGTCTTCTCTGTTTGGTGTATTTAAGTTCAGTCTTCCTCTTACCCCAGTGCGAGATTGTCTGCTTCCCCCGTGTACAGCCTTCGAGCGTTTTTCCTTGTGTCCTGAATTATATACCTGATTGTTTCCCTTGGATTTTGACCACTGTCTGTATTTTGGATTCTCCCTTTTGCCTGTCATTTTTGGACACTGTTGCCAGTAAGTTTATTCTGTCTTCTTTAATAAACTTTTGGCATTCCTACGTACCTGAGTCGTGCATTTGTGGGTCCATACATCTGTGAGCCTGATAACTGCTGTATGCTATCAACGCTGTGTAAGACATTTCAATTTTCAAAGCTCCATTCCTTTTGAAAAGTGGGTGTCAACACATCCCAGCTGGACTCGGTCCTGGTCAGGTTGGACTCACTGTGCTATTGAACCCAACAACAACCTCTTGAGATGCCCTCCACTTTTTAGACTTGCATCATTTGAGTTACAGGAGCAGCAATTCTGCACCTGCCTGGTTCCAGTGTGGAGGAGATTTCAGATTCATTCATGAAACGTCTCTTTAATAAATCTATTTGGACTGGTTGGTCTGAAATTAGATGAATCACAGTGATCAGGCCTGAAATCATGGTGCAGTGAACAGGGTGCTGTCCATGGTGCTGATCAGGCACTTCGGTCTGTGGCGTTGACAGCAACACTGCGATGCTTGACTGCCTTTATCCAAGTGCAGCACTCACAAAAGCACCTTCTGCAAGCTTTTTTGCTGATGTAATTGATCGTGTCATCTCTTTCCTCTCAGGGTGAACCCCATCCCCATCTTGGAAAACATGAGCCCTGTGCCTGCCAGCCTGACAGTCACCCCACATACAGAGTTAATTCAAAAGCTTGCTCCTGAACGAGATGAAAGATTGTATTTGTGCCAGTGACTTGAACCGATTCCCTTGACGCTGTGACACTTGATGCGCTGTAGCTTCTTTGTTGCAGGAATTTTAGTAGAAAATGAGATTTTTCCGCATTTTTAGCTAACCAGAAAGCACCAGAAAGTGTCTGGAACTTTTTAGGAGACACAAATTTTGTGAAGCACGCACACAAACACCCCTTCCTCCCTGCCTCCCTCTACCACACACATCCACACACAACATGTGTGCATGTGCATGCACAGACACACACAAAATAACACAGACAGAATAATGAAAATATATATCTGCACTCATGCTGTGAGAGCTTGCAAGTGGAAAATAATGACATCTATTGGGAGTCAAGCATCCGTCTGTGCAACACACACATACACACACAAAAATGCACACGTGCACAAAGAGGTTGAAAAAAATACACTAATTCTCCTGCGCATGTTATGCATATTGGATTGACAGTTCTACCAGTCTTTTTAGTTCAAGTTGATTCAGTTGGCTGGCATGTAAGTGGTACTGCTGTGGAAATTAACAGGACGTACACCTCTTTCTGAGTCATGTGCTACAAAAGAAATAAATTGTCAAGTGTTATTGCAGCTAACTTGCGTGTACCGGAGAGTAATTTGGTATATATAGAGTTCCAGTCGGTGTCCGGTCTATTTTTTAATTTGATAAGTTGTGCTTTTATTACATCTCCGAGTCTTCTATCCTACTGGCGCTTCCACAACACCAAGAAAAGTAATCCCAACTGCAACGTAAAGATAAGGATTCACTGTACGCCAGGGGATAATCTTCTGATACTGTGTTGTGTAGCAGCAGGCTGTGCAGTACAGGTAGCATGTGGTAGTCATTTAAAAGCCCCATTACCTGGCAAGTAGACAGCCGTAGTACTGTGGATTTTCCAAATTATTGCACCTGAGAGAGGCAGGGGTTACCAACAACAGTGCAACATGAGATAGCGTTTCCCTGAGTGAGTCACTTTGACATTTAGAAGCAGAAACAGATCGGAGTAGTGAGTTGGACAGGTTGTATTAAAAGACTGCTTTAAGACAAAATCGTTCTTGACCTCGGAAACAGCAGTTGAGAAAACTTTAAAAATATCGCCAAAAAGATTCATTCATTCATTAGCTATTCTGGAGCTTTTGATCGTATCAAAATATCTTCAGATGCAGTTTGACTATACTTGTCATGGAATTGTAAAGCTTTGCATTTGGCAAAACTGTAAATCTTAACATCTACAATTTCAATGACAACTTGGCAGAAGTCATCTGAGAACAGCTACTAAATGGACCTTGTGGTGAGATTGGTTTTTCAACTATTATCACAGTGTTGTCAGACAGACCATGGATTTAAGAGATCCATATTACTATCCTAATGTCAAAACACTGGAAGAGGTAAGGTGAGACAATAAGGAAAGAATTACTTCTGCTTTCTGTTTCACCAAGCCGTTCCCACTACCAACTCGTCTGTTGGTTTTACCTGCATTTAAAAAAAAAAAAAAAAGGGGCCAGTCCATCGACACAGCAGGGTTGGAAATGTGAAGGAATCTGGCTAATAAAAGGTGGAGTCACACACCTTCCTGCTACTGTTTAGCCTACCCCAAAATCATCACGCCAGAAGATAAACTGATTAGGACCATGATAACTGCCTGGAGTTGTAAAATTCTGTCTCTAAGTATTATAAACCGCTGTACAGGGTTTTGCTGTCTGATACTCCTTCAAAATTACGGATCTGTTAATTGGGAGTTCCTGCATTGTTATTTACAAGATACTGCTGTTGCTTGAAACAACACAAGCTATCCCAAAATGTAGGGTAAGCACTGAAACGTGTAAGGACAAAGCAGAAAATGAGCAAAATGTTCAATCATGCTTGAGTTATCCTTTGACATAGACCTCAATGAGAGATGCAGCCACTCTCCAAGCATCACTTTATTTATGTCGCCTTTCAAATCAAAGTAGTAGAGGACTGGGAAGCTTTGAATGCTTGTAATCAGCTTCTGGTCCATTTTTCACTGACCATTGTTCATGAAACAAAATGACAGTGATGGGGGTACAAAGAAGTGTGAGAATTTGATAGGCTGGTGACGGCCTATTGATTCAGAGAAGTTTAGTTGTGGCCAACTGTTTGTCTTTTGACAAGATTGTGTATCATCCGCACACCGGCCAAGTTTGGTTACTAAGCTCTGAAAGGAAATAAATAGTTTTCACAGTGACATGCTGATAATGTTGCTTGCAGTGCAATATAATGGATTTTTTTTTTTTTACAGCAGTAAAAGGCAGCAAGTGTGTGTTGTATGAATACTAAAAACTGAGAGTCACAAGCCACCAAGACAATGAATGAAATAACTAAACAAATGAAGCAAAAAATGAACAAACCAAGTAAAAAACATTCGTCACTCCGTCTTATATCTCTTTATCAATCCTAATCAGTCTAGTAGTCAGTGTTTACCGTTCCATTAAATGTTTTGAAACCTTGTTAATGTCCCACTGGATTGTGTGTCTGGGTGTGTTTTGGAGTAGCATGGTACAGACTGCTCTGAGTCAGCAGACAAGAGCGGAACTGAATGTTAAAATGACTAAATGCTAAATGCCAGCAGCTCAGTAATGGAAAACTGTCTGGAGCTGTCAGAGGCAGAGTGGACCAAATGCGCCAGTTTGATTAAGACACCGAACGTCTGTGTCCCACCAACACAAAACAGACTGCGCTCTAAAAAGGTCAAGTTTAAAAAAAAAAAAGTGTGAAACATTTGTTAATTTACCCAGTATGATCTCTGCATTTCACAATGTATTCCAAAGTGTTAAACAAATCGAAGTTTACCGACGTTAGTCTGTATGTGAGTACTTCTCTGATCATTAAACTGCCTCTTTATACAGAAGACGATCAAAATGAGTTACCTTGCGTTTACTGTAGGTCTTAGACAAACTTTAGGGTTTTTAAACAGGTTTTATCCAACTCTTCTGGACCCTATGTTCCCTAAACTATGACCCCGGCAACAAGTCCAGTTTTCAGTGTGGCATACTGGCATTCTAAATCTTTGGCCACATTACTCATACTCATTCATACTGTATATATTAAGTGTATTCATATCTTCCCCTTACCATTTATACCTTCCGTTTGTTTCTATTTATTCAATGTATTTTTGTTCATTCTGCATATACTTTAAGCACTTTACTGCTTTTGGCATTTCTGGTTAGATGCTAACCTGCATTCCGTTGTCTCATTACCTGTACTCTGTGCAACGACGATGAAGTTGAATCTAATCTAAATCTAAAGTTAAATTCCTTTATCTGGCCCCATCCGTGCAACCAACAAACTCATGTTGTTTTAATAAAGAAGAAGAATAATTGGCCTTTTTCTATCACAAGTAGTTTTCCACACAACAGCAGAGCACAGTGAAGTTGGTTACCGTGCTCAGGAGTTAGAAGCAGCAACCTGTCACCTGCAGCTCATCATCTATTGGCTCAGTGTGGCTACTCCTTGTTCATTTGTTCCATTTCTTCCTGCAATAATTAAAACTGATCCGCTGTCAAAAAATTACATAAATTATTGTTGTCTTGTTTGATGGATGCACTTTTGTTTTGTTGGCACATTACCACTTTTTTTTGTTGTTGTTGCTCCATAGCACAACTAGTAGTCCAAAACTTCAGAGGGTACCTTTAACCACATTAAATAAAGCCAATTTATTTTTCTAACGTGAGTTGTGATTTTGGATAGCGCAGACAAACTATGTCGACCTGCCCATATCGGCGTCAGATCAAATAAATGCTGGTGTCATTCTGGAGGACATGGACAAACAGTATGTTTTGAATTTTAATTTGGAGGACTTGTTGGGATGTCTCTTCCACACACCATTCTTTGTCTTGTGCTTTGTTTGGCCGCCATGCTGTTTGATTATTAATTAGATGTACAAAATCTCTTTCTTTCTCTCCACATAAAGTCACCTGAGACTGTTAAGGCTAAATTGTTAAAGGCTTTTATAAATGAACGATACTAAAGTTGAAATTAATATGTTCTGTTCTTTTACACTACAGTCATATTTTATTCGGTTTGAGTATTGTACAGTATATTTCCAATCTTACTGTATATTCTCTTTGAAAATGTTGCTTTTTTTATCATTTGGCTTCAACCGGCAGTTTTCAGTCCAGCTCTCTCATTTCCATGATGACTATGAAACCTTTCCTTCTATTTTTTGGTCTTTGTTGTTTAATTTCCGTCAGAGCAGAACACATTTTGGTTTTCGGACGATTGTCATCTTGGTAACCACAGAAGCAAAACCCCACCATGGTCGGCACCTGCTTCTCTTATCAAAGCCAGGGAAGCTACTTTGATTTAGCAGACAACACAGAGTCGGTAATGATGTTCTCAGTGGAGCACCCCCTCTGGAGTGATTGCGGGCCATGTTTGTTGCTGTTGTTTAGATGCATCAATCTCACCGCTGAATGGAGTGGGCTCCTGCTGCCACTATTCAGCATTCAAATTATCTTCTAGTCAATTAGTCATAAAGTTGGGAAGAAAAACTGATGGAGGAAGTTTTTTTTTTTTCTTTTTTCAGAATGACCTAAATCTGTTATTTCAAAGCAATGACATGCAATCTGTGACCAAAAAATAGAATGTCACCAGAGCAGACATATAAAAGTCCCCTGCTGTTTTGCACAGAATTGGAGTTTACTTTTCATTTCAGACTGGGTTATTTAAGAGGACTTTTTTTTTTTTTTTAAGAAAGTATAAACACACGTACACCCATTCTCACATATACAGTATGCATACCCTCTCACACACACTGATGAGGGTAGAAAAACCTCATTAAGATCAAAGACTTATTTCTCTTAATGACTCATGCCATTGCAGCCCTATTCTGCCCTCACACACACACACACACACACATACAGCAAAAAACTAATTAGACTCTGGTTATTTTTAAACCGGGATTGCTGTTTCTGAAAGAGTTTTCTGAGTGTGTGTTCAGGATCAGAGCTACCCTACAACCTTATATCAGTATCACTTAGTCATATGTATTATTATTTTTATATGGCCTTAAGGTGGATCATACGCAGTGATAGAAAGTAACTAATTCACTTATAAGTACTGTACTTAATTAGAATTTTCAGGAACTTGTGGTTAACATGAGTGTTTCTAGTTTATGCAACTTTATTGTAACAGCTCAGTAATCTGTTCAAGTGTTGCTGGAAAAGCACAAACAAAGACCAATGGTATTACTAATATATAATATCTCACAGTTTCCCGTGCTTTATGACTTGATGCATCAATATTAATAATGTAATCATTTAATAATATTTCAGTCACAGGGGGCAGTTTTCTGCAATATTAGTACTTTTACTTTTGATACTTTTAATATTTGTTGAAAAGAATTCTGTACTTGTATTTAAGTAAGATTTTAAATTCACTTGTAATGGAATGCACTTGTATTTTTACATCGTAGTATTGTCCTTTTACTTAGGATCTGACTACTTCTTCCACCGCTGCTCATATGACAATAAAAATCCTCCAAAATGGTTTTATACATGTTGTTTTTCAACGTCTATCTGCTGTGTTATTTTGCTTTCTGTGTTCCTGCATGCAAAATAAACTGGAGATTAAAACACAACACACAGTGTTGAAAAATCTACATATTAGTTTGAAAAATGTTATTAGGGATCATATTTATGCATCCCCAGAGAAGGAAAAAATTGTTTTTTTGTTTTGTCAACCTGTTTGGCTCATTGCAACCCTCAAAACAAGACGAGCATGCTGATGTGTGGAATAGTGGCAACTGACAATGACTTTTCTGTAATTCTTTGACTTATTCAACTGCGGCTTTGGCTCACTTGCACATAATTTCAAGGCACGTTTTGTATGTGTGCGGGTGCGCTCGCATATGTGTAAATCCCATAATTTAATGTGAAATACAACTCTGCCGTGCCACAGGGAAGGGAAATCATGTTAGATCAGTTCTTTAGATCAGTTCTTTCTCACATGAGCAGTGAGACTCAAGTCAAGTTAACGCTCTTCCCAAATGACTTACCCCTGACAACCATGTAGGTTTTAAGCCTGTTTTTTTGTTCATTAAAGCCTCAGTAACCTAAGATGTATGCATCTGATTATGCTGTATGTATCAAAAACAGTCCCTGAACACCAAAACGACAATGTGTATGTTCTTTGTACCTGGCAACAAAGGGCTATTTCTCTCTATCATTCTCCAACATGGTGTCATTGTGTGTGTGTGTGTGTGTGTGTGTGTGTGTGTGTGTGTGTGTGTGTGTGTGTGTGTGTTTGTGTGCCATGTAAATGGCACACACACGCACCTGCCACTTCAAAGCTCTAGCCAGATGTGAAAGCACAGGGACTGGCTACACAGGGATCCACAGTGGGAGGTACCCACACAGTTCACTGGCATTATTCACACATAATTATACATGCAAAAACATAATGGCGCTCAATACAATGCTGTAAATCATGCACCAGCCATGTGTCTTCACCTGTGGTCACACTTTGATGGTCCGACCTGCAGCAGCCATATTGCACCTCTCTTAAAATAAGCATTTGTTTTAAAATGTTCGAGACAAAAGCGGTGTCTTTTTAGTACTGCTGTTACAAATCTGTGTGTCAGGTTTGATACTTACTAGACAGATATATGTGCTCAGTTGAAGTGTTCGAACTGGCAGGTAAAAAGATCAGTATGTAATGTATGATTTTCTTTGTTTCTACTTTCTATAGGATGTCAATATTTAGCCTCTTGTACCTACACTCCTCTTATCAATTTTCAAAACATGGACCAAACCAGTTTCATACTGTTTTCTTTGTAGCTTTGCAAAGTGCAAAGTCATTTTTTCCATAGACAATGCACGTGACATGATACATATTTAGTGTAGTCTATTAAGAAAACGTTTAAAATGTCAACTTATGCTATGGATGGCATGTCCTAAGAAACATGTATTCTTATAAATCAAGCTGAAATGAACTCTAGACTTCAGTAGCATTGTAGTTTTTCGGAGGAGGTGAAGAACTTGATTTAAGCATTGAATTACAAGAAAATACAGTCTTCTGGTTTGCTTGGGTGCATTTTGTTTATTGTTTGTCATCATTTGTTTCCTCTTTCAGTGATTTGTCCAGCAGTCGGCCCACTCCTTTCTCCATGTTAGGCATCAGCCAAAGGGAGGCTCTTCTCTGGACCAGAATCATGCTACATGGCAGAGTTGATTAGGATTACAGTCACCTTTTCCTCTTTCTTCCTCCTGACCAACACCCTTTTTGCCTCTGCTTGCTTGCTACAGTCACATATTCCTTTTTAATACCACAAACTGCTTCCCATTTCAGGGTTGATAAAACTGCAGAATTCTATTCCTATTCCTCTCAGGAGCCACTGAGGTGTGTGCATGCATGCATGTGTGTGTGTGTGTGTGTGTGTGTGTGTGTGTGTGTGTGTGTGTGTGTGTGTGTGTGTGTGTGTGTGCGTGCATGTGTAGAGGGGTTTTCTTATCCATTAATACTTAATATCATGTGCAGAGGGCACAGCTCTCCATTTCCTCTCCAACAGCATTTACTTTAAGTGTTGAAACATCTATGATTTAAGTGTTGAAACGACTACATCATCATGTCTCCTGAATGTCGCTCATGTGCATCCTGATTTGGAACAACCACTTCAGTGATATCATGGCAAGTGTGCACACACGTCTTAAAATGCCTTTCATGTTTGGCTCTGAAATGCAATGTGCTAATGTCACACTTAAATGTAAATGTGTTCTATATTAGGAGTGTGTGTGTGTGTGTGTGTGTGTGTGTGTGTGTGTGTGTGTGTGTGTGTGTGTGTGTGTGTGTGAGCTTGTGCATTTGGATGGAAGTTGTCACATATTTATAGCATCCCCATTTTTCACTAAAACAAGGTTTTAATATTCCACAGTTCATGCCATGCATTATAATACTGTCAGGCTGAGGGTCTTATCCATTCGAGTGAAGAGAATCAGACAGGTAGAAAACTGGAGAGAGAGAGGGGGGGATGACATGCAACACACACACACACACACACACACACACACACACACACACACACACACACACAATCAGTCACACACACATGGGCTGACACACTTTACTTGTTTCAGTCATTCTCTGGCTGGCATTTCCTGGGGTTGCTCTCTCTGCATGAGATTTTCACACTTCCTCTCTCCATGGCTGTAAGCAACACTGATCTGATGAAAAGAGAGAGAGAGAAAGATCGAGACAGAGAGAGAGAGAGAGAGAGAGAGAGAGTGCAATCAGGCAGATAGTTGGTCAGAGGCAGCCAAGCAAAGAGTGGTAGTCAGACGGAGACAGACTGTGCAGGAGTGGTGTCGGGACCTGAATTTTTATTTCACCCTAACCAGCCATCTTCATTCAAACATCAAACCAGGATCAATCCACCTGAAGTGAAGGAAAGGTGAGGTTGAGGTGAATAGAGCAAGTGTTCTTTAATGCCAGTGACATGTTAGATGTTTTTATTATCTTAAAAACTGGACATCTTTAACTCATCAGTTTCCTCTAGTTAGAATACAGTTGTATGATTGATGAAAGAGCAACTTTATACCAGAGCACTAGCTGAAAACTGTATTTTTGCTGACCTCAAATGGTTTAACATCTCACACTGCTGCAGTGATGTAAAAGTGCACTCAAGTGACTTCAGGGGTGTAGCACAACATTCTGGACCCTGTATATGTATTCTCTATGGGCCTCTCCCTGCATCCTCAGCTATTTATTCTAGTAAATTTTGCCCTCCTCAAATAAGGACCATGCGAACTCAGTCCCCCTTTTCCCCGCAGTCCGACGCCCCTGTGTGACATCCCTATTTGACAGGTGCAACACATCACACCTCTGACCACACCCGTTAGTGATCTTGGTATGGGCATTACAGTTCCCAAACCCTTTTGGGTTTATCATCCCTACATTTTGGTGATTCATTGCTACTTTTCTTTGGCACATTTCCACCTTGTGTTGAAGAGAATAGGTGAAACCATGTACCATGTGTACCGCATCATGCGTGTGCACCCATGTACAATGAAATACACACAAACAAAATGAAAACCGAAGAAAAGATTAAATATTTGATGGACATTAAAGAGAGAGAAAAAAATCTAAGTGATTTTCAAAGACTGGGCTGAGACTAAGGTGGATAACAGTAAGATTAAAAGATTACTCCTGAGAAAGTGAAAGCGAAAGATAATTGAAATGGCGTCCTGCCAAGGACATCCCAAGTCTGTGGTATATAAGGCAGTCTGAGAAATACAACATGGGCTATCAGGATCAGTGGCTTGTTGACAGAAAAGACACAGGTACAGTATATATACTCAACCATCTGAAACATTGCGCTACAGGTTTAGATTTAAACTGAAGAGAAATATTTAAAAAAATGAGAGAGAATTTAAATGTGTGAGAGCTTATTAAAACATTCTACCCTGAAACAAAGACTGCATATGTTCAGACATTGGAGCAGATGGACATAAAAGGGAAGAGAGGTGTAAAGTCTAGAAAATATGAAAGTTAAAATGGTTAGTCATCATGAAGCTAAACACGGATGGTGAGCACACACGCACACATTCTCACACATACTCAGACAAACACACCCAGGCTGAGACATCCAGAGCATCCTCTGTGTGCCAGGCTCTTCCTCCAGGGTGAGTTAGTGGTGGTGCTTTTAAGTGCCGACATCAAAGAGTCTTCTGTGGGTGTATAAATAGACTTTAGGCCTGAAAAAGTTTTAGTTGTCATGAGTTTGATACACAGTCAGTTAGACAAGGTCATGCATTGACTCGGTGACTTCTCCCTAACCCCTCTCACACACAGAGAAGAGTTCATGGTTACATGGGGGCAGACAACCACCTGCAGACAGGCTTTGAAACACAAACAAACACATGCATCCAAACACATTTGAGCATATTCAGCATGTACTTTATGCATATAAACGCCTGAAATAGGCAAGTATAACAAGTAGAGGTGAAGACATTTTCCTAATGGCCACAAAATTGCTACCAGATAATTATTTTTTTGTCAGCATAACTGGCAGTGACATCCAGCCAGGTAGTGGGTAGCAGGTGACTGGTAGTGATACATCTTAGAGTTGGCCGAGGAGGTAAAATGAGAGGCCAATGCATAGAGGGCCAGACTTTGGAGTACCACACATGGTACTTCAATCACATCCAGTGATTGAGCCAGTCTCTCACACTGTGCGCCATCATCCCAGCTCTGGGTTTTTATGATACACTCTGACATGACTGTTTTCCCCTGTATTTTCTCTCTGTTACTCAAACTAATGCAACTGTGCTTTCACCCTCATTTACTGTAATGGCTGTGCAACGCATCTGTGTCCTGTAATGTGTTTAGATCGCTTTTGCCAAGTCTCTTGTTCTTACTCACTCTACTTTTTATTATAAACAATTCTGTGAATGACATGCCAAAACATCGCTGCATCACTTAATGTTTTTGTTTCAACAGGGAATCAAATGAATGTGTGTGTGTGTGTGTGTGTGTGTGTGTGTGTGTGTGTGTGTGTGTGTGTGTGTGTGTGTGTGAAAGAGGGTCGCTCATAGTGACAAAACCACAGAGAATAATCACCCAATTGAATAGCCTCTTTAGGCTAATTGGTTGGGTTTTTCAGCAAACAAGGTCTGACCACCACCGTCATAGTAAGTCTATTCTCGCATTGCCAGACCTTCCTCCACAGCGCTGCGGTGGAGGGTCCGGCTACTCCACACAGCATTCCGGGATGGGAGAAAAAATTGCTCTGGTTTATTGACATTTCTTTAAACCAATCACAAACGTCATGGGCGGCGCTAAGCTCCGCACGGAGCCGCTGCAAAATAGCCTCAGGAAGGAACTTGTTTTGGTGTACGTTCAAAAGTTGTTTTAGTCTTGTGAGAGAAAACTCAGATTGGACAGATAGTCTAGCTAGCTGTCTGGATTTACCGTGCAGAGATCTGAGGAGCAGTTAACCATAGTCCCCAAAAATCGACCGGAGTTTAAAATTCCAACACAAAGAAAGTGGAAGGAAGGGGACATCGGCGAAAAAGACATGCATCTGCGGCGCAGGAGCAATCCCAGAAGTGGAACGTCGTGGATATAGACTATAGTAAGTCTAACATCTAGCCACTAAAGACAGCCCAGTATACTTGATGATTCTGAACTTTACAATTTACGTCCAATAACAGCATACAGGAAGTAGTGTGCCCGGATTGTAAGGGCTTGCAGGTTTGAGTGATGGGTGTTTAAGTAAGAAGACCAAAGTTTCCTGTCACATACCTGCAGTTGAAATAATCACAATGGCACAGAAGCAAAAGCAAGTTTAAAAATAACGTTGGTATTCAACATAATCCGTGGTTTTGCAAAATCGTTCCACCTTGATGGTTTTCTCAGAAGCTAGTGGACACCAACACAATGACAAAAAAAGAGTGAATATTCGACTTGACATTCATTAGGTGGCTAGTAACACAACTCCAAGAGGACTATTATATAGCTTTTTTCGCTGGGCGTGAAAGTAGACAACTGTTTGTCAACACAGTAGTCATAGAAGCTTAATTCTGTGTCTGTTCTTCGGCCCTCTAGTGGCTAAAAACATTTGATGCCGCAACACGTGACTGCGGTGGCAATTTTAATTTTGTGACTGTTCGATTTAAGGTAACGGTCATAGTTTTAAGGACATTTTTTCTAGGCAACAAAAATACTTAGTTAGGGTTAGGGTAACATCAAGGATTGGCTTAGGATGAGTCATGCAAAAATGCAAAAATGTTGGAATTAGTTCCGTAAATTTCGTTAAATATCGTTAAAAAAACAAGTCCTGTATTTATTGGACCCATCCACCACTTCCTTATGGGGAGTTTGGCGCATTTATACTTTGTCACCTTACATTCATGTTTGCTCCCATAATTAATGACTGTGGTCACTGGAGGTCTTGTCTAACAAAAAAACGTAAATATGGGTCATTATAAGCTGCTTGCACAATCAACCTATACGGTCGTTTTCTGTATGAGGATAGTCTGACAATTAAAGAGTCAAATAACATAAATATGTTAAAATACAAAATAAAATCACAAATAATTACAAAGGAAACCATTAGCTAAAGCTCATAACTGCATGCATAAAACATGAAACTTCTCATATCACAACTAATGTTTCATTTACTTGTGGCTGCAGTAAGAGAAGCTGAATACATGATGGGGAAATTAAGAGTCTAAAGCTGAGTATTTTGTCAAATTAAAATGACAGGGATTTGTGACCACTGCTGCAGAGAATGCCAATCAACTGTGAAAGCTTTGTTAACAGGAGCTCATAGCTTGACCAATTACAGTGAAATGTAATGGGTTTAGCATCAATGTCCATGTTTTACCCACAACAGTGTAGGAAGCAGTTCCTCCAGGGGAGAAAAAGTTTGAAACCAATTAAATGAGGGAATAATCCCTCTTCCTGCTCTCTCCATCATAATGTCTTCCCTTCTCTGTGCAGACTGTGACCAATAAGATAAGAAAGAAATCCCAGAAGTATCTTGTGAAAAAAAAAAAAAAACAGAAACAGTGAACGGCGAGTAAGAGATAAATAGCAAAAGAGAAGACAAAGGCAAAGATAGTGTGCATGTGGAAAAAAAAAAGCATGGAGATAAGGAGGATGATTTGCAGAAGATGAATGCTGGCTGCCATCCTGTAATTTTGCTCTATTAATTTACACATATCTGTGAGAGATGGACAAAGTAATGATAAAAGTAAACATGTAAATACATTGACTGATAAACCCAGGTAGAATGTGGTTAGGAAGGGAAAGAGAAGAAATAGCATTGGGCTTTTTTTTTCTCTCTCTTTAATGTGCAGTGCAGTAAAGAAATCAAATTCTTTTCCTCTCCTACTGGCAGGCGATGTGACACAGGAGGAGATTTCTGTCAGTTTTCCCCCCAGAAACGTGTTCTTGGCAAGTTGGAAATATCTGTGAAACAGCATTTAGGCCATGCTACACTGAAATTCTCCACTGAAAACAATGCTAATGAACTTCCCTGAAACAGCATTTTAGACCATGTAAGAGTGAAACTTTCACCTTCGAGTAACTCCAATGAAACCTTTCAAAACACTATTTAGACCACGTCAAACTGAAATGTTCTCCTCCCACCCCAGGCCCATCACTGTACGATGTTGAACAGCAGGAGCCCCATTGGCAGCAGCCCCATAGTATCTGGGCCTGGGCATCACTACAGCGTGGCATCTCTCCGCAGCGAGCAGAAGGGGAGATTACTCTGTGCTCACATCAAAGGAGGTTTGTCTAACTTGGGTCTGGCGTTGTGCTGGTAGAGCGAGTCCTTGGAGCAGCCTTTCCGTTCTTATCTCTCCCCCACAGACTCGTTCTGCTTTCTGCTGCAACACAACTAGCTGCCGGTAACACTGGCGTATGCAATCATGGCTCTGCACGGTCAAATGTGCACACAGACAAACAGTGGTGCATGTACTATTGTATATAAACACACACAAACTCACACACACAAAGACACACAAAGACACACACACACACACACACAACATTGAGACAGCTCTTTTTTTTCTTCTGATATTAGTAGAATTTGTTCTGCTGAGTCTCTCTCTCTCTCCCTCCTCCAGCTTCTGTTGAGAGCTGAACCTGGTTCAGTGAATATTTGAAATGGGTTAAACGATTATTCCTGCTTTCAAAAAGAACCCACTAAACTTGAATTTGATGTTAAATATGTTAACCACCTTAGGGTGGATACTTTCAACCAAAAACACAACCAAAGTGAACGTGCTTACATAAGACATATAAACAAACTGTTTTCCTTGATAATCATGGCATTTATACCTTACGTGATTGCTCAAATGATTCAAACCTGAAAATGAATAGCAGTTTGTAATAGTTTTAACATGGAGAGTCTACAGCCATGCTAGCTGTCCTATGAGGCAGTAGTTACAGGCACAGAGCTGCTTTGAGCTAATTGCTAACATCAGCATGCTAACATTTGCTAATTAGCATGAAACAGAAAGTACAGCTGAGACTGATGGGGATATCATTAGTTTTGCAGGTATTTGGTCATAACCCAAAGTATTTGGTAAACTGAAATGTTGACTTAAAGATGTTGTTCTATGAAAGTTTTTACAATTTAGCCTTTTGAGGACATGAGCGTGTGTACCAACACACTCATGTCCTCATGCCTTTTCATGGCAATCCATCCAATAGTTAGTCTAGACATTTCACTCACATTTCACTCACATTTCACACTATAAGTCAGGGGAAAAGTCATTAGAAAGCATCGCCTGGGAACCTGTGTGTTCAAAATTGTGTGCCAATCCATCTAATAGCTTTGATAGATGCTGAGATATTTCACTGAAGTGAAAACTTTGACCTGATGGTGGGGCTCAAGATTAGATAAGGGGATCACCAAAGTCAATGACATTTATCCTGCAGGGATAATTAATATCTGTAGCAACAAACCATCTGATAGATGTTGAGATATTTCAGTCTGGATCAAAGTGGTGGACTGACCGACCAACCAACATTGCCATCCCTGAAGCTACGCTGCTAACACTGATTAAAAAAAAAAAAATATGTTAATTAATTAAGTTATTTAAGGTTTTTAAATCATTCATGCATTTTGTTTCACACTTAAAATATCTGTGTAAAAACTTTGATTAATCAAATATGTGTTAGGCAGACAGAGATATAGAGTGTGTGTGTGTCCTACTTTGTACTCGACTGCAGTCACAAACATTAATCGATCTTGTCGTGAACAATGGAACCAATCTGACTGCTTCAAAAGTGTGAACCCCACCCATAACATACAGTTGAGCCTGGTTTACCAGTTTACTCCTTTGAAATAAAAAAAATAAAAAATGCTGTACATCCTATTTGTATGAAATGTATTCAAAATATTTTTCGTAAATAATGCAGATGATCTGGAGCAGCTGGAATAATTACCTTTGCCCATAGTAAAGTCAATTCAGTCAGATTAAGGGTTAGTCTGAATCTTGATTTTTTTGGGTGGGAAAATCAAGACAGAAAACACAAATATCAGAGCTGCAAGGTTCTAATACAGCAGCAAGTCTAATGCTGATAGTAATGAACTGGATATCAGTGAATTATTAACCCAGTTCTGACTGGTGGGCCAACAGTTTTACCAGATTTCCCTCCAGTACAGCACACCAGACTCACAGTGACCCCTCATGGTGAGATGCTTATATGGCAGCCACAAACTGTGACTCAATGTACTGTACAAATTATAATGTAAATGGGGACTATTGCATTAAATGTGCTCCTTTTAAATACACTACATGCATCTTTTGATCAGGCTCAAACATAACACCCCCCTGCACTGAGAATAAAATAGCCTTAAATCATATTTTGTGCCTGCACATAAACTTATGTAGGCCTATATTATGAATGAAACGTGTGTCATCCACTCTATTTGTCTTACAGGAAAGAAAGTACCTCAGGTTAAATGAAATACTGGGACACTCATTCATGAGTATTAGCCCTCTGACATCAAATAAACTTTGTCCTTGGCATCATTTCAACATCGCTGTGCTGTTTTGATTCCAAAAGTCACTGCAGAGGCTGAACGCAAACACAAGAAAACAAACGTTAAACCAGCTCTGTCTTTTAGCTGCTGGAATCTCTGCCACCATGGCTGAATCCATATGCACATTATTACGGCTATTATCCCTGCTGTCCGTTCACACTCTGTGTGTGTACGCCGAGGGTTTTGCACTGTCGCCTATTGAACTTGCTCCTATCCCCTGTAATGACAAAGCAGTGGAGAAGCTATCTCGTCTGGCTGTAACTTACATCAATGAGGATCGCCCCGATGGCTACAAGTTTGCCCTCAACCGCATTGCAAATGTCCACCTGCACGCTCAGGTCAGTACAGAGACAAATGCCCAGTAGGAAAAGCTGCCTGGGGTTGTTGTAATATTCTGTCAGTGGGTGATTTGTTCATGTTTAACAAGGGGAGTGGGGAGGACAGGTTAGTTTGCCTTCTGTTGTTGCTGCAATATCAAAACATCCATGTGAAAAAAGGAAGTCACACGCTGATAGATTTAACCAGCCGTGGCCAATCTTCATGTCAGTGGGATCCCATTTGAGCAGATTTGTGTTTTGTTGTGACAAATGACAAACAGTGTGCACAGTCAAACTTCTAATCAGAAAGCACCCCTTACACGTTGTCACAATGTGCTGACTCTCACTCTGGAGAACTGATAATGAAATTAAACTTTGCCTCTTGAGGACTTACTGTGGTCCCCAGACCCTAGTTTGGAAACCACTGAACTACATTACTAAAGACGTGAGAAACAGCAGCAATTCAATGAAATGAATGAAAACAGCAATAAAGATTTGTTGTTTGCACGTTGTTGTGAATGACTGTCATCAGTATGTGTCGGTTATAATAAACGTAACAGTCAAATTGGCATACAGAATTTCAAGTCAAGTTACCCCCCCCTTCACGACTCATGAAAAAATGACCGAAATGACTGTTAATAAAAGTCCAGGTCATTTGAGTCCAGGACCGCTGGGACAAATCTTACACTATAGGCTTTATGAACTTCATGCTGTCATCTGATGAAGGCTTTTGTAGCTTGGCTGTGGAAAGTATCAGGTTTTAAGAGGCTCAGTTCAACTTCACGACCTGAAAAGGCTTCCGTTATGCCTGGTCATATTGTTGAGATTTGTTTTCAGTGCTACCTCTAACATTTATATTGCCCAAAGTGTTATAGCGTATTACATAAAACACCTCCTAAAGGGTTCCTTAAGATGTTACTGAATAAATGAAGGTAACCTCTCAGAAATATCAGCCTCAAATGTGTGTAATGCTTTTATTTATTACATAAACAAAAATACTGCTGCATACAACAGTACTGTTGGAAAATCTGAGCGCACAGCATTATTTGTATATTCTCTCTCTTATTACTTGTGTTTGCATTGTGCATGTCAGGGCCCAGCAGGCAATGTGTATTACCTGGACCTGGATGTCCTGGAGACTAAGTGTCACATAGGCAGCCCAAAACCATGGAAACGATGTGACGTCAGACCATTCATGGAAACAGTAGGACGCACAGACAGACACACGCACACACACACACACACACACACACACACACACACACACACACACACACACACACACACACAAACACACACACACACATTTGTACTTTACGTTTGTACTATACTTGTGAGGACTCTCGCTGGCAAAAAGGTCTTTAAAGGTTTTAAGAGTCACAATATCTAACACTCTATCACCTTAACTTGAATTTCTGAAGTGTCATGGCTACTTTAAGAAATCCTATGAAGTCATTTTAGCCTATCCCATTGGCCGATGTTTTTGTTTGATACCAGCTAATTTCTATATTCTCCATAATGTTTTTATTCAAGGAGCTCAGTCTAACACTGTTAGCTACTGATGTGGTTTAACCCAGGACCTGGCTGACGTGCTACCCTGATGTTACCTTGTTGTGTAGCATTTAACAATCTGCAGGCTTTTGTTGTGTTGCAGAATAACAATACGTTTTAGTTTTTTTTTTACCGTGCAGCATGAAGATATCCATATTCTTTAAGTTTTCAGCAGTAAATCCATGTACCATTCATGTACAAATCCATGTGTAACTGTAAGACAGCATTTCAAACAAAGGTTTAGTGGCAATGCGCCACAGCGTCACAGCAGTCAAAAACCCTTTGCCCTTCCGGGCCAAACACCTGCCGACAACAGTTTGGATCCTACCGTTATAGCCTTGCCCCAAGGAATTTAGCAGCGCGACACCCAATGCGCACACAATAAACAACACCCAATGTCTGATTACTCAAAACAACATATTTGGCTCCCCTTGTTTTGCTGTGGCCCAGAGTGCGTGGCCGTTCTTAGTTGGTGAACAGTTTAGGCCAGTTTTGCTCTCACGCTGACCTAAACCTTATTCTGATTTTACATGTAAATCCTTGAACCTTATTCTAGGGAAGAACGGCCAAAATGTCCTCACTTCCCAAAAATGTCCTCACTTTTAAGGTCTAAAACTTTGGAGATAGAAGTACAAGACCACACACACATTTAAAGTCAGTTTGTTAGTTATGTCATATGTTGCCAAATATTTGCACTAAAGTGGCTTTGATTGTTGTAACTGGAGTTTCTTTGTATTTGTTCCTTTAAGCAAATCTCTGGCAACTGTAACACCACCATTCTCCACACACCAGAGGGATACTCCTACCTGTACAGCTACGACTGCACTCTTGTCCCAGGTAACGTTACCATGTCATTAGATTGAATACAAGGTGCTTTAACATATCAAGGACAATACTACAATACAATATCATAGGGAGATTTGATACCAAAAAAAATTGATTTTTACCATATTGTGTTGTATGACATGTTGCATGGTTTTATATCTTAAAGAATTCTCATCTGCATCGCATCTTACTGATCATGCAACCACGGGTGCTGGTTAGAATTTCTCAGCAAGTAAAATGTAGCAATATCGCTCAGTATACAAGGTTCCTCAGAAAGAAAAGAAAATCTAGACATGTCTCTCTGTAGACATTTTAATTTGTCACAAACAGGTGCAACTAATAACATTAATAATGGCTTTCTGGCACACCTAAATGGAACTGAGCCGTAATTCATATAATTAGTTACACCTGTGCATTTCCCTATATGACAAATTCAAATGTTGGCCATGACAAATGTCTATTAGTTTCACCCTACTCTCAAACTGAAATTCAATGTTTATTTTTTAGATCACTTAAAAGCCCTGAACACAGTTGTTTAAGTTATTTTGCCTGTTTAGACCTCTGCTCAAACTGCAAATATTGTATATATATTTAAGGAATCTTAAAGCTGTAAGATGTTCTTCCCTTACAACCAATGACGTAACGCCTGTGTGAGTGTACTATTGGTACATGGGGACTTTATTAAATCATTAACAAGAGATGTTCCAGAACATGTTTTGTTGCTTCTTCTCTAAGCTTTTACTTAATACTTCTAATTATTGCTTTTATTACATGCCCATGCATTTCTGCCCAACATATTCTGCATACAATAACTTGTTTTTTTTATTTTTATTTTTTATTTTTTGTATAGCACCTTTAAAAACAACAGCTTACAAAGTGCGTTAACAGAAGAAACAAAAGCATAACAAAACATGAATATACACAGCACTTCAGTACACATACACAACAAAAGATGGGACAGCTCTAAAGGACAGAAAAAAAGAACATTCACAAGTAGATCAAAGATAAGTGGAAATAGCATGTTATAGGAGGACAGTCAGTAAGTGGCGATGAACAGAGAAAAGGCAAAAGGATAAAAAGGATAAAAAGATAAAAAGACAGCATCACATAAAAGCAAGTCTATAAAATTTGTTTTAAGAAGTGATTTAAAAGAAGTCACTGATTCACTGTTAGTTTTAATTTCAGTGCAAATGTAACCATTCATCTATATTATCTCTGTCTGGTTCCTGTAAAGATCCCCCAGAGAAGCTCCAGCAGACCTGTCCAACCTGCCCCCTCCTGCTCCCTGTAGATAGTCCACAGGCTGTGAACGCTGCTCAGGCCACTTTGGCATCCTATAAGAGACAGTCCACACTGGGTGCAGAGCTCGGAGTAAAGAATATCACCAGAGCTGCAGCGCAGGTACGACTGGATATACAGTTATTAACTCTGATTGGACAAACGAAGCTCAGGGGTTCATGTCATTGCACAACAATGTGTTGAATGTTACGTTTATTGGGAAATGACACTCAAGAAAAGACTCTGGGTGTACGTGAGCAGACGGCACAGTGCACATATGAGCTCATGTGTGCCAGATGAGTACCTTTACTGCTCCACAAATACCATAATGATGCACAAGCTCTGGCAAGGTTGCAAAGAATTACTAAAGGCACTGTAGACCATACTGTCTGGCCAGGCTTTTGTTTGGGGAGAAAATGAGAAATTGAATAGTTCGCTTGGGGACAAAAGCTCAGACTAATTAATTCACCTTAGCTAACATGTTTTTGTGCTCTAAAACCAAGATGATAGCTATTACATTACAGCTACCACGCCGCCTCTCTGTATCTGCCTGTGTGTTGGTGTGTTTATTTGTTCCATTTGCCCCTTTCTTACTATTTTATTTTTACTATTTCAGGTTGTGCCAGTAAAAGCCAGCTTTGTGGAGTACACAGTCCAACAGTGTCCAGAGGGAGTGACAGAAAGAGGCACCTGCCGGCGACTAACACTCAAGTCTGACACAGAGGTGCTCAACAAGGAGAGTCCAGAGTCAATAGATTCAAAACAAGACATTATCTCGACACAATAAACATACCAAATTAGACAAGTAACATGCTAAATTAGTGTAACGCTATGATACTAGACATTTTACACAAGAACTGGAGCATATCATTCCAATCTTGATTTGGATACATTGAATGAAGGTGCTTCATTAATTTCTGCTGACAGTCTGACACTCTTATGGCGCTAATTAATGTTGTTCAGAAAACTAAAATAAACATCAATCAGCCAGGCAGCATACTGTTTACTATCACTGAAGGAGCTTCTGGAAGTACTATTACTTGATGACATGACAGATTCATTTTTTTGTTTTAAAACCGACGCCACTAAATGGCTGCAGTGATTGCTTATTTTATTAAAGAAGCCTGACAGGTCCTCTCCTCCTTTTTTTCATTTTTTTTTTCTAGCTGTGACCCAGTGTCTGATCAAAAATGAATAAAACTTCTCATCTTCTCCTCTCAGACTGCAGGTTTCTGTGCAGGATCTGTGCACGGAGACTTAAGCGTTTATCCTGATGTCCGGGTGTCCTGTGAGATGTTCAAAGCACAGGTACAGGGAGCTTTTAAGAAATATTTACCATAAGAATCCAAATCAGGTGTATTGCCAAGTAGGTTTTCACATACAAGGAATTTGCCTTGGTGTTGTGTTGCATATCATACGTGTTGCGTTATACATCTTATCCCTAAGTGAATTAATTAAAAGTGGCAACAGTTATTTCGTAAAGCTTTAGTGCGTAACTTTTTTATATTAATGAACGTCTGTTACATTCAAGCCATTGCCGAATGAGTTGATACAAAGCTGATTAAGACTATCAGCTCCACACAACTCTCTCTGTATTTCTCAGTATGGCTGTGTTCAGAAAATGGTGTCGACCGGCGACTTTCTTGCGCAGATCGAGTGAAGAAGACCACTTCTGAAAAGTCCATCATGTTTTTTTAATCCTCTGTGTTCTCCTTGGTTACAAGCAACTGAGTGGGTGGGAGGGGTGGGGGTGTTGTGGGAAGGCTTGTATCATGTGGATGTGCTGACAATTTTGTTGTCATTACTTAGAATTCCTCATGGAGGAGACAGAAACTACGCACTATAGCTTTAAGTGAGACCAAAGATAAAGTTACAACAAATAGCCATAATCAATATTAATCCAAAATTAAAATGAAAGAAAAAAGAAAAAAGTCCATCCTCTATCTACTTGCTGCTAACATATTGGTACATTTTTCAGAGCTTCCCTGTTCTTTCTTGACAAACTCATTTGATTTATGGGAATACTTTCACCTACATGTCAAATCTGACTCAAAGATCCCAATTACAATTATTTTGATTATCTATCATGACAGTACAGTAAATACAGAAAAAAGCAGCAGAAAGGTTTAACACTAATATCAGAAAAAAAGCATATACCCCTCAATAACAGAACATCTTAGTGTATTAAAAGATGTAAATTGCAAAAACTTTAGCAACATGTAAAATTAACTGCCAGTCACATCACGCTGTGGAAATGCATTTGGGAATGTAATAACCCACTGACTGGCCAAGATTTAATGAATGCTTTATGCTGTGTTCTTTTTCTGATTTTACTAAAGCAACCTTCAAAATGATAACTCAACTTTCTGAATGAATGCCACTGGCCATATAATTATTTTGTCATATATTGTGTTGTGTCTTCAAATGTATGTTGTGCTCGAGTGTGTTTAAACGCATGTGTGATATGTCAAATTGCATGGTTCTCTGCTATAATTATGTCGTCTTCGAACTCCTTTTCAGAGCTGTGGGGTGTAATGTTATATTGCATGACTGAGACTCTTTTAGCAGCCAGCGAGAGTGAGTTAGTTAAATAACAGTTTTGTGTTATTGTGTCTATTCGGCTGCAGGATGTGGACATCTTCAGACCCGTGCAGCCTCAGGGTCACGAACTCCCCCACGACCATGCGATCCCAACCTTCCCCACTCTGTTCGATGACCCAGGAGATGATCTGCTGCCTGTTCCCTCTTACACCACACTGCCCCCTGCTGTTCAGCCACCGCCATTTGACCCCACACCCATTCTCCCTCTGCCCTTTGACCCCCCTGTTGTGATTAACCCCTTTATTCCCCTCAGCTCATCTTCCAGTGAGTCTGCTGAAGATCTAGTAAACCAGCAACAGCGACCCCCAGGTGCTGGTCCTTCTGCTTCATCCTCTGAAGAGATAGGAGGCCCCGTGGCACTCCGACCACCCAATGACTTCCACTACAAGAGGCGTGACCGCAAGAGACGGCAGGCCCTGGTGGAGACCTCACCCTCTCACAACCCAACCTTCCTGTCTGATTTCCCCAGTGGGTCTTCTCCTTTCCGCTCCTGTCCTGGTCCTGCTCGCTACACCACAGTTTAACTAACGTGAGGGGTGGACCGATAAACTGCTCCGCTCCCTGTCACTGGAGGCTTGTAGTAGCCTTATTTTATGATAATAAGAGGAATGCTATCCCTTCTCACTGGCGATGAAATTACCTCTTTGCTGCTAATACTGCTCCCAAAGCAGCCAAAGCTAAAACCATATATGTATTTGAAAATGGCTTCAAATATTTTAACTATTTTAAATAAATCTTGAATCCCCTGTCAACTGCTTGATGGATTTATATACTTTACTTACTAACAGTCTATAATTTTTATTTTTATTTTTATTAATTAATCATTTTAATCTATTTTGGTGGTATAAAGCAAATAAAATGAATTTATATACTTTTCTTACTAACAGTCTAATACTTACAGTATCTATTTTGGTGGTATAAAGCAAAGGAATTTAGATTTTGGGGCTGAATATAAGAGCAGAAACGATTAGTCGGTTTATCGATTCGTTGATTGAAAGAAAATGAATCTGAAACAATTTTAGAAAGAAAAAAAACATCTGCTAATTGGGTTTACGGATGTGAGAGTTTTTTGCTTTCCATGTGTTTTATAGCTTTCTAAATTAAACATATATTTGGATTTTGGCTTTTCAAAACAGGACATTTGAACACATTGCTTTAGGTTCTTGGAAATTGTGATGGGCATTGTTTGGATGTTTTGTAGTCTAAACAATTAATTAATTAATTTACTTTAGTTGCACCACTAAAATATTCAGCGGCAGTGATTTCCCACAACCAGTGTATTGAATTCCCTTGTAACACTATTATGCCCTGCTAATGGATGAAATGATTTTTCTTTGAATTTGAATTTGCACTAAAATGTTTTAAGAAAACATTTAGAGAAAAGTACAAAGTTCTGTGAGGAAGCACAAACATACTAGACAAAAAAAAATCCAAAAATACATTTAGTGAGAAAAACCCAAAGGGGGCCTTTGTCGACACAGAAACTCGAGCTTTTAGAAAGAGCAGAACAACATAGACGAAAGAAGCAGTGGAGATGTGATAAGTCATCCCGTATGTGCTGGAGTGTCACTTAGTCTGATCTTCAATAAACAATGCATCCGTCCTTTTTTTTCAGAAACTTGCCCTCCATATAACCAGTCACCAACCATAATTCAAGCAATGTGCAGTCAACAGCAATGACAAACACACAGACCTATAATACACCATGAGATGAAACATTGCCAAGATAGAGCAAAGCCCACAAGTCAAGAAGCAGCAGTCTGTCTTCATTTAAAGGACAGTGGAAACTCCCTTGGGGAAAGCAAAGTACAAAGTTATTGACAGGTGGTTTGAAAGATGACTGAAAAAAAGTCCTAAATAACCATCCTGAAACAAAGTGAGAGGCTGTGACACTGCTGTTCTGCTGCCCTGACATCCATTCACATACCACATACCACCCTGCCCTGGTGGGACCATGCTCCCCTCAGACTGACAAATTACAATGAGGGTTAACTTGTGTATGTGTTCATTCAAAGTGACTGTTGAATTGACAGTAAATACTTTTGTGTACAACTTATCGCAGAATTTCAACTGGTCACTACATTTATTTGCATATGCTTGCTGTTGTTTTTACTCTCTTAGAACTGACAGGCATAGCAGACCCATCATGAGATTAAAATAAAATGTATTTGGAACATAATGATTTTTGGTAAAGTTATGGGAGCACATGTGGCTGGTCAATGTGAGGTGAGGCATTTTGAAATGTGCTACACCGGGGTGAATTGAGGGGTGTATAAGGCATTTATTAAACAAACAAGAAATGTTGACATTGAAAGCTCATTCTTGAACTTGGATCAGTTGACAAAAACAATACTACCACATGGTCCACTAGCTGTTATTGAGCTTTTGATTGTATCATCATATCTTCTTCAACAATGTGTAGTTTGACATAGCCCAGGCTATAACAGATCCCTCATAAAATGTATTTAGAACTTTACTCTGTTGGGTGCTTTTGGAGATTAGACATTAAGCCAAAAGGTACAATTTACATTGGACATAGTAGCCTACTTTTATTTTGAAATGTTAGATTATTTGTTTAACCTCAGGCTGCTTTCACACGTTTCTCGGAATTATCCAACTCCAACTTCAGAATTCACAAACTCCTTTGTAAATAGCCTATATTTAAATAGCAAGCCCAGTTGTGTTTTTATGAGCTATTGTTATATTTTAGTTTAGCTTACTAAGTAGCACAGAGCCACTTTGTCCGACAGGGGGAGGGAGAGACCTTCAAATCTATCTATCGAGTGTAATTGCTGCTGAATTAATTCAATCTATGGCCGCATTTTGTAGTATAAAAATGACTTTAATCCATCAGTGAGGACCTTTACATTGCCCCCGCCCTCTAAACGTCACATTTAAAGACTTTTTTTTACAGATCTGATTGGTGGATCGTTTGCGTTTAAGTTGCGATGTCAACCATTCCGATGGCACATGAAGGCAGCAACCATGGAATCCTAATTGGAGGCAGATTTTCAGCGCGAGGAGTGGCTTCTTCAACTCAACTTCTGCTTCCCGAGACAACGGCGTCATCTTCCTCCCATATGGACGAGTGAGTATAGTTTATTAAACAACTAGGCGAAATATTTGTTAAGAAGTTTTTAAGTCGCTGGAAATATTTTCTGAAGCTGAAACCATGTTTGTGGTGTATTCGCGTACTTCAGTTTGAGGTAGGTGAAATGATTAAAGTTAACGTTACCTGAACAGTTTTTTTGTGTTCGACTTGTTGTCGTGGTACATTACCCAAATGACCACTAAAATCAACGTTAGCTAACTGCTAAACGCGTAAAACGTTAGTTTATTTAGCTATTTTCGTACTCGGTTTGGACTCCGTCTTTATTTTATACTTAGTAGACAACGTCTCTCCGCTTTATTAACGTTGTCTGCCATTTAGTCAGACAGCAAGCATGTGATGGCATGTTCATAGTAAACTGACTCGTTTCCAGTCTAGTATGTTTTTGCTAAACAGTCATCATCATGATGGTTGTTATCATGAGACTACACTATAAATAGTTTGACTAACTTGCAGCTTTTAACAACAGGATCTGACTACTTTTTAGGACACAGCAATGGTAATTAATTGCAATTATTAACTTCTCTTCTCTACATGTTTACACTTTATATTATTAATTCTCATTTCACTTCTACATGAAGCACACTTTAATCTAGAATGGCTGTGATTGCGGAGTAGCCTGCTGTGATGGTGTTGCAGCTCCGTTTATCATTTAAGTTTGCCTGACCTCTTTTACCACGCAGGGTTAAGTTTGAGTCTCTAATGATGGTTTCTTTTAAATGACTTTCTTCAAAAGAAAATATGGTTTTCACTTTAGCGAGCATCCCTTAATTGGACAGGGATTAGTTGGCTGTATTACATATTGAAGTGGTTATGGTTTATCTCTAGCATATGTGCCTAATGACTGTTACTCAGAGCAAAGAGCTGTTTTATACTGTTTCATATTTGCAGTACTTTTCGTTTGTGCAAGTAATCATTCTTCTACTAAGAACTAAAGTAAGAACTAAAGTAAAAAAGAAAGTCAAGTAACAGCATTTATATTTGTTGCAGGTGTTGGTGAAGAAACTAAAGATTTTCTGTGCCATTTTTAAAACTTGGCACATTGATGCTGTGCCAACTCTGTGTGGTGGGGGAAAAACAGCATCCTTTAGGATTTTAAACTTTAATGGCTAGTATACACACTCGTGTCGTGGTTCTGTCATTGCGACGTTAATGGAGCTCTGTTTTATAAAGGCCTATAGAGATTGTAAATGGCAACTAATTGCTCTCACTTCATTTACAGAAGGCATACACACCAATCATTCCAGCAATTCAGAGAGCTACTCTAGGGATAGTTAAAGTAAACAGATGATATTAACATTACATTTACACAAATTAAGATGGGCTCGATAAAATTAAAAGTGAAAGGGCAAGTATTTGGTACTTTCTGTTGCTGTTTTGTTTAACATGGCCATACATCTCAGTTCCTGGTGAATTTGTCCTTCAGTGTTTCTTGATATTGGTTGACCTATTGTACTTGTAATGCTACATGGTGAGAGGCAGTGACGAACTGTGCAAATGTAACTGCAAAGTTTGTCCCCGTGTTGTTGATATTCCATTTGTTTAAGAATATTTTTCAGTGCAATCTGTAGCTTTTTACTGTGCATTTAATGGGGGATTAGAAAGGTGCTAGTATTTTTTTTGATAGATTATGCTGCCTTTCTTTTTCTTTACTTTGATAGCTACAACCCACGATTCAAACACAACTGGAAAAAAATAATGTAAAACGTGCAGACCAGTCACAAAGGGGAGTTACCGTTTGACAAATATTACAAAGAGCTAAAGTGACTTTGAACATGGTGTGATTGTTGCCAGACATTGTGGTCGGTGCATCCGAAACCGCTACACCCTTGGGATTTTTGCGCAGTTGCCTACACTGTCTTTGGATGATGCAATCAACATAAAATCATACAGTCAGCTGGAGATCTTTGGGTGAAAACACTTCAGTCAGTGAATGAGGTCATAGGATAATGGGCTCGTTCAGGCCAATAGGGAGGCAGACAAGTCCAGCACAGCTCAATGCAATGGTATGTGCAGAAAGATCTAAACAAAGAGCTCTATCTGAGCACATGATCACCAAAATGGGAGGTGTGAAGAGTGGATGAAATGTTCCCTGGTCTGCTGAAGTTTCTGTTGTGACATGCTTGTGGGAGTTTTGCACAAATAGGACGAATCCTTGACAACTGGTGACTAAGTATTGTTGCTGATCATGAGCCTATTTAAATGTAATACTAATACAGCAAAAAAGCCACATTAAGTTAACCCTCTGGCCAGCAGAACTCAGCAGAATTAGGGATTAGGATATACGTCATGTATTTAGATAGCTTTATGAGTTTTTAGCATACAAGCATGACAAAAATCATATAATTTACACTTTACAATGTGTCCACTGCCAAATAATGTAATTTTTTTTTAATTCTCTGTATTAGATTAAACATAAAACTTTTAACATTAATCAGTCACAGCAGTAAACATTCCACAGGGATAGCGCAAACTCAACTCACTTTGATGCTGTACAGATGCCGGTGATAAACGGTGAGAAATAGACATAAATAGGCAACGTAAAGTAATTCCACACATTGTAATCAAAACACTACACATACAATTGTGTACTACTACAGGTTATGTTTATTAAATTAAGCCCAAAATATGTTGCCGACTAGAAATCGCTAGTATCACCTAGCACAAGCTAACGTCAACGGTAGGCAGCCGCTAGCTAGAAGGGTTTGTCGTGACTTTGCCTGGAACGCTACGAAGTTGTGAGTCGTGACTTGAAGTCGTAACTTACGGGCTAAAAATTGTGTCTGCATGAGTCACAGCATGAGTATTGCGATTTTCTTTTCCTTCTTGAACAAAAACAAAAGTTGAGTAACGCACTTCTAGAGACAATATATCACGAGACACTTCTAAAAACGAATTGTTTTCTAAGAAGAATGCACATCACATTCAACAGTCAGTCTGACATGTATTTAATTTGTAAAGAAGTAGCCTACATGACATGTATTTTCTGCTTTCGGTCTGTTTTGCTGGAAATGGATATGTAGTGAGTAGAGATGTAGTGGTACCAGGGTGGGAAATTAGCACCCGCCACCAGCCAATGGCGGGTACTTTTTCAAAATGGCGGGTGACTTTGCCTTGTATACCAGCCACAGTGGCGGGTGGATTGTAACAACTTCCTTGTAACGGATTGGACAGCTTTTGTCAAAGAATGCTGTTGCTAAGAAACAATGCTTATAGGAGTCACATTACGTTACTGCTAATGAATGCCCAAAATTTCCGGATTTTGCTGCTTCGTAATAAAAACATTCAAATACCAAAATAACGGAGGACTTTTATTGTGAAGAACTTATAGGAAATGAAACCGTTCACAGCCGGGGCTTTGAACACGCATATTTCCGTCAACTCCAGACTTTTGTCAAGTAGTTTTCAGCGCTAGTCTGTTACACCATGTAGCTGAGGTACAGACAAAACGAAAATTATCAGTTAAAAACATGTGGTGACATATCCCCAGTAGAGGTCGACCGATATGGGTTTTCTCTGGCCGATGCCGATCTTTAGAAATCAGGGTCAGCCGATGGTCGATTAATGCTGCCAATTTATTTTGGCCGATATGTGCTTGTTTTTAAACCTCTGTTTGAAAGATAAAATGTAACACTAATATACACACACTTCACCAATCTACACTTGTATACTTCAATTAAAAATGTATAATGTAAAAACATACTGTATATTGTATAAATAATGTATGAAAAATATATTAAATAAACGAAACGGGTAAGAAGAAAATAAACTTTGTCAAATAAACTTTTCAATGAAAAAATAAAGTTTAGTGCACTTAGCAGCATTTATTAAACTTCTGAGAATAGGCTACAAATCTGCAAGCTTCACAGAAAGTGACATGTTATTATTAATCTCAACACTACTTCATCCTAACTCCTGTTGAATCACATCAGACTAGGGCTCTCTAAAGTCACTTCTTGTTCAGCTTGTTTGTTAGATCATTGTTCATTAGTTGAAGTGTTTTCTCTGTGTTTTGGGGACCCTACTGTTAGCCTACATGTCCTGTTGATTTCCAGATTTCTGTCATTCAAACAACTCTTAGTTGTAATTTAAAACTCGTCCAGCCAATTTAATAAAATTAAGGGTTTTATTCGTGCTCGAGTCCATAGATGCAGTTAAAGGATACAGGCACGGAGAACTGAAGGCTCTGTTAGCAACGATTAGCTCCGTTAGCGGTTAGCTCCGTTAGCGGTTAGCTAGCTCCAGTTAGCTCCGTTAGCGGTTAGCTCCGTTAGCGGTTAGCTCCGTTAGCGGTTAGCTAGCTCCAGTTAGCTCCGTTATAGGAGTGGATGAGACTGGAGGTCGATTTTTGGCATTTTTTTACATAATCGGCATCGGCCAATATCAAGCCGATTAATAAGCAGGCGCATCTGCTGGCAGCCTAGTGTTAAAAACATGAATAGGCGACATTTTTTACAGCGCGCCCAGACCAGCTGCCTCCAGCCCCTCCCCTCGTGAAGTCTTGCCGTGTTCTCGCACAGCCACTTCAGGCTCAGACGCTACCGTTAGTAGTAGCATGTTGCTGGTGTTCTTGCCTTGGGGTTAACTGTACTAATAAAACCGTACAAAACACCGCGGCCACACCGCTGTGGAAGCTCCCCGAATGTCATTTATGAGAGTCTGGTTGTTACCCCTGTCCATGGCAGTCTCATCCATTCCTATAACGGAGCTAACTGGAACTAGCTAACTAGCTAACCGCTAACGGAGCTAACCGCTAACGGAGCTAATCGTTGCTAACAGAGCCTTCAGTTCTTCGTGCCTGTATCCATTAACTGCATCTATGGACTCGAGCACGAATAAAACCCTTAATTTTATTAAATTGGCTGGACGAGTTTTAAATTACAACTAAGAGTTGTTTGAATGACAGAAATGTGCTCAGATAAGATCCTAATGAGGTCAACAGGACATGTAGCTAGGCTAATAGTAGGGTCCCCAAAACACAGATAAAACACTTACAAATGAACAATGATCTAACAAACAAGGTGAACAAGAAGTGACTTTAGAGAGCCCTAGTCTGATGTGATTCAACAGGAGTTAGGAGGAAATAGTGTTGAGATTAATAATATGACACTTTCTGTGAAGCTTGCAGATTTGTATTCTCAGAAGTTTAATAAATGCTAAGTGCACTAAACTTTATTTTTTTCATTTAAAAGTTTGACAGAGTTTATTTTCTTCTTACCTGTGTCGTTTATTTCGTTTATATATTTTTCATACATTATTTATACAATATACAGTATGTTTTTACATTATACATTTTTAATTGAAGTATACAAGTGTAGATTGAAGTGTTCAATAAATGTTTTTGTTGAGAAATTCTGTGTATATTAGTGTTACATTTTATCTTTCAAATAGAGGTTTAAAAACAAGCACATATCGGCCAAATGTCGGCCAAAATAAATCGGCAGCATTAATCGGCCATCGGCTGACCCTGATTTCTAAAGATCGGCATCAGCATCGGTCAGAGAAAAAGCACATCGGTCGACCTCTAGATGAGACTGCCACGGACAGGGGTAACAACCAGACTCTGATAAATGATATTCGGGGAGCTTCCACAGCGGTGTGGCCGCGGTGTTTTGTACGGTTTTATTAGTACAGTTAATCCCAAGGCAAGAACACCAGCAACATGCTACTGCTAACGGTAGCGTCTGAGCCTTAAGTGACTGTGCGAGACACACGGCAAGACTTCACGAGGGGAGGGGCTGGAGGCAGCTGGTCTGGGTGCGCTGTAAAAAAATGTCACCTATTCATGTTTTTAACACTAGGCTGCCCGCAGATGCGCCTGCCTATTAATCGGCTTGATATACTGGGATATTGGCCGATGCCGATTATGTTAAAAAATGCCAAAAATCGGTCGACCTCTAATCCCCAGTGTTAAGAGGCCCGCCGCGGAGTCAGTATTAGCTATGAATGTACAAACTGTTGAGGGTGAAGTAAAGAAAAAGAGAAGGTAGCCTACTTTTCGAACAAGTGGCGCATTGACAAAACGTACAGCGAAAGACCATGCAAAACATTTCAGACCGTCATGCCAACCTGTATTAAACATTAATGTACGCTGTAACTGATTTTTCAGTCGCTGAAAGCTGCTGCTGTTTTAATCCTGTCGGTTCTCTGCTGCTCAGTTCCACACCACACCCACACACCTCCACACCACCCACCCACCCACACCCACAACCACACACACACACGGTGGATGCAGGAAAAAACAGATGAGAAGTACACGATGACCTAAATTGTGGACAGCTACGGTCGTTATTGTAAGTGCAATAATAAGTTGAAGTCCAATAAGTACTTTATCAAACCATATGAATGTGTGTCCCAGGCCAGGTTAGGGAATTAACTAACAATGCAAAGATCAACAAGCCACTGACAGAAATGTTCAAATTTGATTCATTCAATAAATTACTTTTTGTCTTAAATCCACCAGCCATTTTCATATTATACCAACATTTGCAGCATCCTGAGCCTTTTTGGAGAGGTTGCTAGGAAAACTCAGCCCAGAGTAATTTTATTCTCCCCAAAATAAGTTTCCTTTTTTTTTTTTTTAAGAACTATACAAAAAAGCAACTTTCACTGTCTCTTGCAACTTAATTGCAACAAAAATACAAAAGACGTATTACTGTTAAGTTACTGAGAGATGAGTCAAACACAATTTTACCATGGTCTTGCAGGCTTTTTTTCACATCACTTTTTATTTGCCTAATATTAATAAAATATGTATTAATAATAAAAAATAATGTATTGAAGCAATTCAAAATATGCTAGTGCACTTTCTTTTTTAAATTTGAATTCCAGAAAAAGTGGCTGGTAAAAAATATAAGTGGCTGGTAAAATTAGGCATCCACCAGCCACAGTGCCAAAAAAGTTAATTTCCCACCCTGTTACCTTATAACAGAAAATAATGTTTTTTCACAGTTTCCATCGCACTTCTTAAAGTACTTTTTAAAACGTGTTCATGTACCAGTTATTTTTTTACAATGAAATACATTCTACTTAGATATTAGTGTAGCTGACTTTGTGCTGAATACAAAAAAGTAATGTAACTTGGAAAATACTTAAATTTGTTTAAATTGAAAACGATATCGGAGCAGGCCAAAATCATCTGTGTGTCTGAAAATACCCTCAGAACCCTATCCTACCCAGTACTTGCTAGGTTTATCTGCCAAAGTGGCCACAACATGTTTTCTGTATTTATTTTTTTTGTTAAAGTTGCGTATTGCATGTTATAGAATCATGAGGGAAAGTTGTCAGTATTGCCTCAGCTGGAAACTGACTAAGGCTGCAAGTCTGGCTCAATGGATGTACCTTGCTGGGATAAAGCATTAGAGATGCGCCAGATGCCCCTCCCCTTCCGCTGTCTATTCTGCAGGGGCACCATTGCTGCATCCGGGACTTGGCGCCGCCAAGGATGGTTGTGATTGTTTTAAATAAATGCAAACAAGCCAGAGTGCTTTCCTCTATCCCAGAATAGATAAGTGGTGCAGCCAGACTTTGATTAGGTCTGGTAGTGTGAGACTAGGCTGCAACAAGTGCTTATTTTCATTATTGATTTAGTCTGTCAATGGATTTCTTGATCATTTAATCATTTGGTCTACCAAAGGAGTCAGAGGTTTTATGAGAGTCAAAATGTTGAATTGAATTTACCAGACTATTAGTTTTACATTTTAAAGTCAGTATTTCACTATAGGGACTATGAAAACTAGCAAATATGCACGTTTTACAACCAGTGAATTTTTGCTCAAAAGTGAATCAGTCATTTTTGCTCAAAAGGTTACTAAAATGATTATTAATTATACAATTATCAGAATTGTTGCCAGTTAATTTTCGCTTGAGTGACTAATTGTTTCTGCTCTAGAACTGGCAGCTTCTACAAAATGTCTGGCAACTAAAGCATCAATGAATATATTTAAAATGTAGGGCATTGCGGATTCAAGTGCTTTCCCATCTGCATCCGCTCAGAAGTACTTGATTGGTTGTTTGTTGAATGAATGAAACAAGACATTGCTGATGCAAACACATGACAGTGTGTGTCAGTGAGTGTTTACTCTTGCTTCCCATCTCCAGTTTCAAGATAAGAGGTGAGACAGAGATAGTGTGACGGCGGAATTCTTGTGTTGTCCAATGGAAACCAGCCTTTACCAACGACAATGATAAATACCCCTTCAGCTTGGCAGTTGACAGGGATCCATCATGTGGTTCAGTCTCTGGCTCTAGTTAGGACTACCAGGCTGACTGTCATGTATGGCAGCATTTCTCTGCACTATGCACTGGACAGAGGGCATTTACTTCATGTCCGCCAGAGGTAGGCTGTATTTAGTGTCACAATAACCTAAATATAGTATCTTTCTATGATTTCTAAATTTAAAATGACTACAAAATTATCTATTATCATTGCTTAGTATCTGAAGAGAGTTTACAGATTTTTGCTCTTCATATATTGTGATAAACGCAGATAGCCTAAATACTTTGATTATAGATCAACCTCATATTATTTAATATGGACTAGAGCTGAACCAATAACTCAATTAGTTAGTCAATTAAAAAAAATATATTGGAAAAACTTTATTATCAAGTAATAGCTGAAATAACTTTAAGCAAAAAAGCCAAAATTCTGTGGTTACAGCTATGTAAATGTGAATATCTGCTGCTTAAATGTTTTATTGACCAATCAATTAATTGAGAAAATTTAAAGATTATTCTTCTATATATATTGCTGGTTTGTGTTTTTTCTTTTTTTTTTTATGATTTTGTACATTTCAAAAGGGAATATCCGACAATCAGTTCAATGTTCAAATATAATTCAATATTATATTATTTTATCAAGTTTCCTTTAATTAACACCTGCCTGTACTATAGGTCATTTTACAGATGTGTGTGTCCACATAGATGTGGGTATAGTAGCAACAGTTTTTTCTGTAGCAGTAACATGACACCTTATTGGCTAACTGAAGGATGCTGAGTAGACTACGGGAGGTCCTTACTAACCACAATGTAAATATTTCATGGTACGACTGAAACAATTGTGAGAATATGCATCTGATTGCAGGATGTTGTCATTGTAGGGTAGAATTAACATATTGCATGATCACCCCATTGTAATGTTGGGTATTACACACAAGCCTTGTCAAGTTGGTGCATCATCGGCACATTTTCCTCCGAATGAATTCCACTCTCTGTCAATAAGCTGCAGGCTAGTCTGTTACCTGTTACTGAATACAATCTGATAACCAGAGACTTGCATTTCCAGCCTCAAGCACTAGCAGCAATATACCTTCCAGATAGGAAATAGCAGGAAGATGTTGGGTTTGTTTTAAAATGTCGGTGCCCACCTAAAAGCGACAAGGGCAAATGGCACTAGAGCAACTGCACTTAAGGTGACTCTGTGCTCAGAGTTGCTGTAAGAGAAAAGGCATTCAGAAAGCGTTATCAGATTTTTACTAGTCTAAATTTAAACATGCACAACGGTTGATTTCTTCCCAATATTCACCTTTATTATATAATGATTGAATGACTTTTGGTCAACTGAGGTGACAGCTGTCATGGCTTATTCCAGTTTCTCCCCCTAGAGGGCACATTGGTGGAGACTTCTTAGTTAATTCAGACAAGTGGATTTCTCTGGATCGGCTACAGCTTAGTTACTAAAGGCTTTGGAGGGATTGATGGGATTTGCCCCAAGAAATCATTGAGAATTGAATTGAGAACGGCAATTTAGAACAGAAATCCAACAATGAATAGTCTGTCTCATTAAAATGTATACTATCATACAGGTAAATAATTTTTGACGGGTCTATAGAGTAATTCTCACCCACCCATGCTGCTTGCTGCTGAATGCTTATTTCTTGAAGTGTTGAGCAAATAGCCTTAGGGTTCACTGGAGCAACTTACCGCTATAATTACCACTGAGATCTGGCCTAATTGGAAGTGACACATACATCAGGTGGCTTAGAGATGCAGGTTACCAATGGCCAAGTCGTAGAGGAATACGACAGTCAGCTAAACTTGGCAACCTAGCTGACCATTGTCTCTTGGTTCATCTCTGATTGGTAGCAACCTGGTGTTAATACGTGTTGTCTTAAACAAAAGGTCTATCGCCCCGGCTCCTGACCGTTAAGGTTGAGGTGAATGCTGAGTGGATTAAGTCCTTTGTTTTGCTGTTACTACGGGTTAGCAGAGCGCTCTGAGGGACAGCAGCAGATCCTTTGGAGCCGCGTTTTCTTTTCTTTTTATGAAATTGGGACACTGTGGCTGTCTACGTGATGTGTATGCACATGAAGGAAGAGAAGATAGGGTGTTGCACTGAAAGAGCTGTGTTTGCTCCAGAGAGTGATCGGGAAATGTGAAATGTCCGTCGTGTCAAACTGTCTTAAGTGCATTAGAATGGGGAAAGGCAACAGGTAGGTGGGCCTGCACATTGGTATGTCACTTTGCATTGACTCAGGTAATGAATTGTTCTGTTAGATGTCAGGAACCATGTCAACATAGATGACATGTTCTTAGTTTTTTAGCTCTAATAATACTCATGGCAGATTCATCCGTAGGTTTCCCAACATGACTGGGTAAACTATCAAAGAAAATCATAGAAATATTTTTAGGCACCAAGACCCAACAATAGTTTTTTTTAATTTTCTAATATACGTTTCTGAAGTCTCTGCATCAACTCTCTTTGACCACTTCTGAATGAAGGTCCCTGCTGTCAAGCCAAGATTAAATGATTATCTTGCCACCAAGCTGTGTTTAAGTAGTACCAGTGAAGGGAGATGAGGAAACTTCTAAATTTAGAAAGCAGTTAAGGCAGGACAACATTGATTTGTAATATGCTAATTATATGAAGCCACATTTGGTCAGTCATTTCTCAATCATTATACAGTAAGTAGACTGGATAAAAAAATAACTGAGTCCTGCAGGAAATGCAACATAATTTGTCTTATTTGCTGGGAATGGCAGACCTTGAGGACCTGACGTCTGTCTGGGAGCCCTAATACTGGGTCTCTCTGGGGGGCTCAAAAGTCAACATGGAAGGGGAGTACTCACACATCCCTTAAGAGCTACAGCTCTACTTGTTTTAATTGGTGACATTAAGAGATAAACTTGTGATTATTCAAATGAAAATTCATACTGGCAAATGTACTTTGTTTTAATGTGATCAGCATTTAAAACCAAATTATGTTTTTAATTTCTGTATAAGAAAGGTGATTAAATTCAGTTTGTAAACATGACCTCTTTCTAGGTTTGAATCAATGCAAAGAAGTAGAGTTGTTTGGGCCAAATTTAGAATCAGTCAACTGGAATAGGAATTAAATTCAGCTTTTGAAATGTTATCTTGACACTGCATCCCATAAATGAAGTAAATGCTGGATGTCCAGTGCACTAATGGATGACTGGATTTATTTTACAATCGTATGACGTATTCACTCTTGTTTCTTTTATTTTCTTTTTTCATTACTGGCAGTCTGATGTTGACAAAAATGGATGATCTTGTTTCTTAGAAAGGGTGTGGAGGCTATAAAATGATAGTCCTTACCACATACACATGCATTTACTTTGTGTTTATGGTTAAATGTAAGACACATATTTTCACTTCAGGTTAATTTGGGAGTTTTTAGACTCATGCCAAACAGGAAATGCTCTGTCCTATTTTGGATTTAAAGTCCACGTCTGTGGCTTCACATGGTCTAGTCTTCTCTCTGCTTAAAGGAACACGCCGACTTATTGGGACTTTAGCTTATTCACCGTATCCCCCAGAGTTAGACAAGTCCATACATACCCTTCTCATCTCCGTGCGTGTCGTAACTCTGTCTGACGCCCCCACCGCTAGCCTAGCTTAGCACAGCCATCTTCTAACCGTATACAAACTGGGAACTATATTCTCAGAAGGCGAAGCACTGCTACTTGGGCGGAGTGATTAGCGCAACACCTGAAAAGCACTGATGTTACTCTCTGCTCCTCACCACGGGGCTTCTCAGGTGCTGCGTGCAAATCACTCCGCCCAAGTAGCAGAAGTAGCAGTGCTTCGCCTTCTGAGAATATAGTTCCCAGTTTATATAGGGTTTTGATTAATCGATTTAAAAAAAAAAAAAAAATAATAATAATAATTTCGAGCAACAATTTTAAAAAAATGCCAAACATCCTCTAGTTTCAGCTTCTCAAATATATATAAAAACAGATATAATATTTCTTCTTTTCTCTGTTCTATATAATTTTAAACTCAATGTCTTTGGTTGGACAATTGGTCAGACAAAACAAGACATTTGAAAAGGTCCCCTTGGACTGAACTAAAAGATGAATCAATTAACCGGAATAAATATTGACAGATGAATCAATACTGAATACAATTGTTAGTGGCTGCCCTTTTTAAGAAGTCTAGTTCATTTTGACACTGCAGTCAATTATCGTATTCAAGCTGTTTTGTCTCAAATATTGCATCCAGAGTAACAAACGCAGTAAGCCCTTCCTCTGAGTGCACTAATGTAACATAGGGGATATAATTTAGCTCCCCATATAGTTATTTCAACAATATCATGACCTTTGGACACTTCTCACGTAGATCCCACTTCCCTGCAGGATGGAGTCATCATGTCTGGACCTGGCTCTGGAAGGTGAGCGGCTCTGTAAAGCTGGTGACTATCGTGCCGGCGTGTCCTTCTTTGAGTCTGCCATCCAGGTTGGAACAGAGGACCTTCAAATCCTTAGCGCCATCTACAGCCAGCTGGGCAATGCCTACTTTCACCTGCAAGAGTACAACAAAGCCCTAGAGTACCATCGGCATGACCTCACACTTACTAGGTAAACAGTTTCATTGAAAAATCCCTGTGTTTCTGCTGGAACGATTTTTAACTGGGGTTAGCGACCGTGCATACAGGTCCAAGGCAAATTATTTAAGATTAAACTCTAACAATATATTCTGAACAAAGGCTAAAACTTTTTTAATCACAGTCTCCCTCTCCATGATTACATTTCTTGACTCTCGACTCCGATGTATTGTTGCTTGCAGCTGTAAATTATTTTCTTGCATCTTGTGTTTTCGTACTCATACACTTCTGTAATCCACTAATCTCCAGTCTGATGATTTCCTAATGTGTTTTTTGTTTTTCTCCTCTGAAATCCCAGAACAATTGGAGATGAACTTGGTGAGGCAAAGGCCAGTGGCAACCTTGGGAACACATTAAAGCTTTTAGGGCGGTATGATGAAGCAGTGGTTTGTTGCCAAAGACATTTGGAAATCACCAGAGCCATGTATGACAAGGTGGGTCATATTTTTGTGATATTTAAGAACTACAACAAGATAGTTATACTGTAGGCGAAGCATCCCTTTAGTCCCTTTATCTTAACAAACTGATAATGGATGACTTTTTACGTTTATAATTGTAATTCTAAACTTCAGTCACTGACTAGAAGGGCTTGCTTTGATTAGAATAAATGGATCCAAAATTGTTTTCAATGGTACCGCACGACTTGCTTTGCAGCCACAGAACGTTTTTTGGTATGCACGATAACTGCGAAGCGTCGGCGTACCAACATCTAGAATAGTTTGCCAGCCCACATGCAAAAAAAGCAGGTCTGGTGTGAGTGTATTTTAAGTATGTAATTACAGCACTGGTCATACTGGAAATACTCTGGTTTCCGTCTGTGAAAATCTGGTGTGCATGCTGTAGGTTGGGCAGGCTCGAGCGCTGTATAATTTCGGGAACGTTTACCACGCCAAGGGCAAAAGCATCTGCTGGACTGGAGCCGAGCCAGGAGAGTTCCCAGAGGAGGCCCGGATAGCCCTGAGGAAAGCTGCACAGTACTATGAGTGAGTTGGTTTTACTAAACATATATTTGTTGTTTTGCATTTATTTTGAAAGCCCTGAGGAATGATACAAGTGACTTGATTGTTAAATTGCCAATACCTCACAGGTTTGTTCCCCCACAATAACCTTGTTAGCTTTTTTTGGCCCAACTCGCATGGGATTACAAGGAAACGGCTGTTTTACAAAACCTGCATTTTCCAGTAATACATAAACAAAAACAAAAGAACAGGAACAAATAACATAAGTAATTCTATGTTCTTTCAAATAACATTTTATGTGGACAAATTCCAAATTAACTGTACACTGAAAAGAACTACCTACAGTTTATCCTGATACAAGTGCTGTTTCCCATCTCTCAGGCTTTCCTCAAGTAACTGGCTAATTTAATATGTGAACAGCCAACTCAGTCTTTGTGTATCATCCATATTTAAAAAAAAGCAGTATTTGTTTATATCTTACTAAACAGTATTTTGCAGTTCCCAGTAAAATCAAGTCTTCTTTCCTTCATACATAGCACCCAGTTTCAACAGCAACAACAGCATGGCAAATAAAGATCTGTTCTTTTTAAATAAACTTTGTACAACATCATTCTCAGTACCGTATTCATATTTTATCATCAGCCCACTGCTCTACTTTGTATCCGTGTACCCTCAAGTAAGATGCAGAGGTGGTTATTTTTTGTAAATTTGCCACCCACAAATGTCTACATGTAGATTTAAAATGTAGCATAGTCTAAGCTGGTTGGATGTTGTGTAACATTTGCAACAAAATAGTTGTCTCTTAAGCAAACCTTGGCTGCCTCAACTTTTACTTTTTTGCAGCGTTGATAAAGTTGTTGTCCCTCTTGTCCAGTCACTTAGTCTGTAGGTAAAATCTCTGTAGGAGAAAGGGGAAACAAAAGGAAAGGATCATTTTTGTTGCGAGGGCTCGCTGGGTGTTGTCCTGACAAATCCTCCTGAAAACACAAATGTTTTTTTTTAATTTTGTTTTTCATGAAAACTAAGCAATTAAAAAGTGTATATGTGTAAGTGTACCATAATGTGTGTAAATTTGTTTCTTTGTTTTGTTTTTTTACAAAGAGCAAACCTGTGCCTGGTGAAGGAGTTAGGTGATCGGGCAGCCCAGGGTCGCACCCATGGTAACCTTGGCAACACTTACTATCTGCTGGGTGACTTTGACGCTGCAGCAGCTGCACATGAAAAGGTAGGTGGTAAACATGTACAGCTTCAGTGTCTGCTACACATCACCTGCTTCAAACTGGCTTTCTTCTCTGTATTTTCAAGTACCTTTTGATAGACAAGTTACAACTTGTCTATCAACAAAGTTGATATCGGACACATTCGTTAAGAAGATGAGGAAGTTTTTATCCACATAAATATTTGTTTTGTCTGACCTTATGATCGTGGAAGCTGTGTTCGTCTTGATTACCTCAAAATGTTTCCGGTTAATCCTGACCTGAGTAATGTGCACCCTACTGTTTGTCCTGTTTGGCAGCGGCTGCTCATCGCTAAAGAGTTTGGGGATAAGTCTGCTGAGAGGAGGGCCCACTGTAACCTTGGCAATGCTCACATATTCCTCAGCCAGTTTGAAGTGGCGGCTGGTCATTACAAGTGAGTAAACAAGTGAGGCTCGAGGCCTTTCTCACCTCGTGATGGGTCATTTGCAGACATTTCTGTATGTCATCATCATACTTGGAAACAAAACAAGTATGCTGATGTTGTTTTTCATTTAAGCACTGTCCTGATCCTGAAATACTTTTTCTTCTTTGTACTATAAAAGTTTAAGAAGTGTGAACATGTGATTTCATTTAAGAATACACAACCATACATCAGTTAGATAAGGAAAAATCTGATTACACAGTCTTGTTTGCAACACTTTATATCCCCCTTTTCCAGCATTTATAAGCAGTATATAAACATGAAATAGTTTATTACACATTATGATGTAGTTGTAAGCAGATAAGTGTTTCATGTATTTATCAGCAACTATAACGCCTCCTGTCGACATTCATAAGCGGAGGCTGCTGTATAAATGTCAAATGAATGACAGTAAAACGGTTAGAATAAAATATGTCTCCATAATGGAAGTTATATTTCTGACAAATACTGTAATTAATAAACACCTTATAATGTCCTTAAAAATACTTGCATCGGAGTGGCCTCTAGCTCACCCAGTAAGAGCGTTCGCCCCATGTAGCCTGAGTCCTGCAGCGGGTCATCCCCCATCTCTCTCCCCCTTTCATGTCTATCAACTGTCACTTCATAATAAAGGGAAAAAGCCCAAAAAAAAAAAATTACTTACATCTACATTAAAGTGCGTTATAAACCTTTAATCAAAAGTTTGTCTACCGCTTATTAATGCTAAATAGGCAGACTTGAAGTAAATAAGTTACTGTTTTGGTTATATAAAGAAGACAAACCGAAAGCTCTGAACACGATAGTAGTTTATAACAACCACAGACGTGCACAGATATGTAGTTGTTTAGCAGCAGTTGTTAATTAAATTCAAAAGTTTTTAATATCTTATTCCAGCATGTTCTTGATACAGAGGCCGTTGGAAAATTGCAACAAGAAAAGAAAATAGCAGATAACTATCATTCTCCTGCTCCCACCCTAGACATTCTTTGACCGTCTTCCTCCTCTTCTGTTTCACCCCCAGGAGAACTCTGCAGCTGGCCAGGCTTTTAAAGGACAAAGCAGTGGAGGCCCAGGCCTGTTACAGTCTAGGCAACACCTACACACTACTGCAGGACTATGAGAGAGCCATTGATTACCATCTCAAACATCTGGTTATTGCTCAGGACCTCAATGACAGGTATCTGCCATAAAGCCATTTGTTGTCAGCTTTCTGGCAAACTGCCTTTGAAGTATAATGAGCATGTACAATTTATCTGTGGGTGGCCCCTGAACTAATTACCTGCCAACATTCGGTGGTGTTGCTGCCAACACCCATGAAGCTACAGTAAACGGCAGAAACACGGAAAAGCAGACAAAGTCACAAGGAAACAGCATTTGGGGTCTTGCAGTGGGATTTAATGTCATTAACACATAATGGCAGATGCAGATCCACATGCACATCAGCAAGACAGACTTTCTATTTACAGATTACAAATTTTATTCAGTTTATAAAACATGACAATCATTTTATAGATTACATTTAAAACAATCTCCTCCTTGACTAACTAAGTTTTCAGGCGGACACATGTTTAGCTTTTTAATGTTTTTTTATTTAATTTTTGTGTGTATAGGCTTAGTCGCATACAAGGAATACAGTTGGATGTAATAGGAGGAACAGAGAGAGAGAGAGTTCTTCAAAGTCTGTGATCATTGGTTTTGAAAATGTCTATTTACTCATACAAATATTCTTCCTATAAGTAGAACCTAAGGTATTGTTGTATAAAATAGATATCTTTTTTGTACACTGTGAAATGTGTACGCAGACGTGAGATTGATTTAACGATAAATAATTGTTGAATCCTAACTGTAGTTGCGAAATCAGCATACGCTCATTTTAGGATCAGGTTTTTCTGATTGAGCTGTATGATAGTTTGATGAATGCCCTTCCCATTCTTGCGTAATCTCAGCTGAAGTTGCTCAGCCTGTTTCCCTTTGTGTCTCGCTGCAGAGTGGGTGAAGGACGAGCGTACTGGAGTCTAGGAAATGCCCACACCGCCCTGGGGAATCATCAGCAAGCAATGTACTTTGCTGAGAAACATCTGGAAATTGCCAAAGAGGTGACTGTTTACTATGTACCTCCTCCCTCAGAGTGCAATCAGTTGCTGCCATCAGGCCACATCCCCCTCTACTGGTTGTATGGGGAACAGCAGGAAATAATAGCTTTTGTATGCAGCTTGTGTATGTATGCATTCATTGAGGATTGTTATGGACATACAAACTGCAAAGCCAGTATAAAAATGAATCCTACTTAGCAATAATGTTTTGTCTTTGATTTGTCACATGCTCATATTAAGCTTTTGGTTACATTAACTTTGATGTTGCAGACGGGAGACAAAAGCGGTGAGATGACAGCCACGATGAACTTGGCAGACCTACGGCTGGTCGTAGGCCTGAAGTCCAACTCCAACACCCACCCCAACATATTCCGCAACACCAACACTAACAGCTCTGCTCTGCCAGCAGGCTACCAGGGTTACCCCAGCCTCCAAGGTAAATCACTCCTCTGAAAGACCTGTCATTTTCAGGACATTTTGACAAATCCATTGTGGAACATGTAGCAATATGCAGTTACACTTGTGAATCTGTGTAATTGCATTTTAAGCAACATGACAGAACACACAGTTACATTATCTCCATGCACACATTTCAAGATGTAAAATCCTGTCCTATGGAACATCTATTCTCCATTAAATAATAAAGTTACCTTGTGTTTTTTACCTCCAGCAATGGTATGTATCCACTCACATGTGCACACAGATGAAATGGTTCACAGTCCTACTAATGGTGTCACACTATTTCACTGACCTACAGGTAGCAGTAACGCACCAATAAAACACAGCAATGTGCCAACAGAGGCAGGAAAGAGCAATGGACTGTATTTATTTATAAATAAATAGAAAGACTGCCAACTTGGCTTTGCTAATTTTGAGGAAAGAAATGCATTCAACATCACTGTTGTCTAGTAGTTGCGAAAGTGTGGTATAAATATTAAAACATGTGGCCACACTGTTGAATTTAGTATTTTTGTTTCAGGGGTCAAGTCTCATCCAGGGATAAGAGACAGTGCCGAGACTGGACTGAGTCAAAGTCCTGACAAAACTCAAACTGGGGATTCATCGGCTCATCCAGTATGTGTGAAAATACTTTACAAGGCACAAACACTTATGATGTGAAGTATGTAATGTTTTTTTTTTTAGTCTTCAATGCATTGCAAATCAGTGGGAGTGGAAGTCACTCTGATTTCAAAACCTGTCAAACTAATTAAATGGTTTAACTTTTTAAGTTTGCATACACATTATCAACATTCCCAATTTGTATTTGACATATACATCTAGCTTGTAACATAGACAACTGTCCAACTGTAAGCACTACTCTGGTTGTCATTTACATTAAAGTAATTATTTTCTTACTTTAGATCATTTATGAGGCGAATGATATGGTTAATTTATTTCGACTTAACTGCTGTTGTGACTAAGAAAATGCCAAATGATTGATGCTCATTTAAGGTGATGCATATTAAAAACATACACATATTTTCAAAATGCAAGATTAATTAAATCAGCCACGTGCATTGGCTCTAGGAACATGTAGTCCAAATTAAACAGAAACTTGTGTTTTTGTCATGTAAAAAACTTTTCACCTAACACCCTACAGTGTTTAACATGGGTAAAAGTAGTTCAGACCTAACATGAATCTATCAGCGATGTTCAATTAAAATGATCAATCTGTTTGCACTTTTAATGTACAGGACTGGGGAGAGGATGTATTCCCTGGGTCTTCAAAAAACAACACAATCAAGGCTTCTACTAAGCTCTTCCTCTTCCACCGGCTGAAAAGCAAGAAGCAGAAGAACAAGCATGAGCCTTCAGCTCCTGAGCAGGAGGCACCATTGTCTCCTAAGGTAATTCTAAAGACACTAGATTGTCCTGCTCACTCATAACATCCCTGGGACCCACAAGATGGGCAGTGATGATTCACCCTCAAGAAAAGGTTAAAAGTGAAACATGTATCCTGTGACAGCCCCTCTACCAACGATTTTCTTCCACATACAGTATGAGGACTTCAGGAGGAAATGTTTTGTTTCTGACTCATGTGTCTTTCGGGTGAAAGTCAAGCCAAGTCAATTTCAAAATGAATAGTTTAAATAAATAAGTTTTCTATCAAATGAAAACTTTTGTATTACAAACTATATAGTGTAGTCAATGACTTTATGCCCTCTGTGTCCACACACACAGGAATGCATCTGTATCTAAAAGTGCTGCTATGCACAAGAACAAACTTCCTTTAACAAACTCTACAGAATAGTTCAGCTTTCACTTTTTACCCCTTTAAAAAATGTAAACGATAATCAACGTTTTTGAAGAATCTGAATACGTTTTGTCAGTTGACAAATTAACTGATTGTTTTATCCCTAAACTATTGCTTCTTTAACAGGAGAGTTAAGAAGTAGGAAGAGATGCGGTGTGTCCATGCTGTTTACCCTTTCTTTCCTGTATTTAGCCTGTCGGCTATCCTGGTCGATTTATCTGAAGCCTTTTTCCAATGTTATTAAGTCTATTTTTATTTGTTTTTTAACACCGTAGCCAGGATCACGGGACACCATTGGAGAGGATGGCTTTTTCGACCTCCTCTCTCGTTTCCAGGGCAACAGGATGGACGACCAAAGGTGCTCCCTACTGGATGACCAGAGGCATCTCACTGTTCATTCCTCTCCCTCCTCCACCCCACCTGTAGCTGAAAGCAAATGTGAGTCAGCCCCTTGTGTTCCCATCTGTGTTCACACCATATGGAATAGTACATTGTCTGACTACTCATTCTAGGAGAAATACAAGTGGAAATTTGTGCTTGATGGTCCTTTCTTATTCCGCTGTAAGTTTGTCCCTTATTAATGACAAGCCAATTACTCGTCCTATTCAGTCTGCTGTGGTAAGCGGTCAGTTTTGCTCTTATATGGTGTGAATGCAGCATTTCCACAAATGTGTCCTTTACATATGAAATGTTGTGGAATCCTTTGTGTTTGTTTCAAAGATGAAGTGATACACCACCCAAAATCTATGATGAGTAACTGACACTCAAAAGATTGATTTTGGTTTGAGTGTTATTTTAATTTCATAGAATAACTGTAACCCATGAATATCTCAACCCTTCTCAAACTCTTTTTGTCCTCTGTTTCCTGTGTTTACCTCCTACGAATTCTGAAATGCTGGGTAGAAGAGTAAAAGGCATAACACAAGGGTAACACACACAGCTCATAAGTATCTCCGTTTCTAGCTATTTTGGAGTGCGAAACACCGTTTCAGGATCCTGGTCATTTCCTGGAGCTGCTGGCCAGCTCCCAGGCCCGTCGTCTGGACGACCAACGAGTCAGCCTGAGCCATTTTCCTGGCTTACGTCTCAACACCTCCAACCCGCTTCGTACACCCTCCACCTCCAACACAGATCAAGTCCCCCCGCAAGGTAACCAAATACTGCCCATTTCTGTCATCTACCTCAGTACTACTACTCACATCATGACTAATACTAATTTCTCCTCCCAGCCCTGATCTCCAATACAGATACCTCTCTCACACCCTCCCTCTACAGTCGCCTCGAGGCAAGTGCTGAGCAGCCTGACGGGGACGATGTTTTCTTCGACATTCTAATTAAGTGCCAGGTGAGAAAAAGAAATCCTGTATATTGCTTGCTGCCCAAGCATACAGTATAGTATTCTACGCACACTTTATTTTATCTCTGTAATTTCAAGATGTCTTCTGGAAAGAACTACATAGTCTGTTACTAATTATGGGGAGAAAGAGCTTAATAATATTTTAAAGGTCCAATGTGTGGGAATTTCTCCCATCTAGCGTTGAGATCATATATCGCAATCAACTCTCTCGCACCAGGCAGTTCAAAGTACGTATTACAGCTACGGTAACCTTCACGCTTCAAAAAAACGGTCTCTTGCTCTTTTCAATATCCTTTTTCTTTTTCTGGGCGAAGAAGAAGACTCCTGTTCCTGAAATTTTGATTTTTGAATAGGTGTGGTCCTCCATGTTTCCTTCTTCAAACTTGCCGGGGCCGGGAAGCTACGATACCCATTAGCAGCATTAGCAGCACCTGTGAGTTCATCATGCGACAGCGAAAACACGAAAGGTGGAGCAGTATGTCCTGTATGTCCCTTACCGGCTAACGTATTTCAAGATGGCGCATGAATATGGAGCGTCTAACCCCGTTTCATGCGAATGAAAATGTCAAATTTCAAGCCAAAAGGAATACTTGGAATTGATGGTGGTGGTAAATATTCATGAAAAAGGACAAGTTTGTGAACGGACAACACAGATTTTGATAATGAGCAACTAAACACGTTACACACTGGACCTTTTAATTGTATGCTTCTCTATGAATAGGTTTCACATTTGTGCATGTTGATATGACCTGCTGTGCAAAGAGTAAAAGATTACTTTTAGTTAATTAGGTTACACTAGCTATTATTTAGATCAAGTATTTTTTTCCCCATAATTAGTACCACATGACATGGTTCTTTCCAGGAAACATCTGGGCAATTATTGGAAAATTACAGACATCTCAAATAAAGCTTGACCTATATGCTTTTCAGGCACATTTTTTTTTTTTTTAAAAAAGAAAAAAATAGTTACTATTTTAGATGGTGTTCAATACAGTTGTAATTATTTTTCAGTTTACAGAGTATAAATTTTAGAGATGCATACATGGACGCTCGTGCAAAACTGTAAATTGCTCTTGATGGGCATCAGCTAATGTGACTGTGCTGTCTCTCGTCAATGTTTGTAGGGCTCCCGACTGAACGACCAGAGGTGTGCTGCTCCACCTTCTAAAACCAAAGGACCAACTGTTCCGGACGAGGATTTCTTCAGTCTCATCATGCGTTCCCAATCCAACAGGATGGAGGAGCAGCGAGTCCTGCCACCCCCTGGCGTCACCCAATCCAAACCAGACTGACTCCATTACCCCTCCCACACCAAAGGATCAACCAGGGTTGACTTTGTGCTTGAAAAGGTTAACCCGCATTGACCGACTCGGCTTCGCGACCCAGGTCAAGAGGTGGGTCGGACACGGGTCGATTTCAATGTGAATTGCACACGACCAGGGTCACTAACAAAGGGGTGGGACAAATTATGTAATTGGTTGAAAACGGGAGGCACAGTCGTCAAGGTCGCTGTGCACTTTGAGAAAAACAACATTTTGAGAGAACTAAGAGCGTCAAAATCATCTGTAGAGTGTTTGATGTTTATTTATTTGTGCTTTAGAACGTAATCGCTGTGGAACAGTCTTATTCACAGGTTTGTTCCGCTCTCTCTCTTCGCCCGAGCTGCAGTTCAACCTGCAGGCTGCAGAGAGCCAACTGTAGCCAACAATGAGGAATTCAATGACAAAACACAAGTTCTGGTGGTGGACTAGATGGAGTCTGTAACATTAGCTGTTCACTGAATAGGACGTATAACCCCCCCCCCCCCCATGTCCAGCACGGGAGGTACTGTAATTGGTATGCATCACTCCCAGGTTGCGTCCCAGATTGTATCTGAATTGTCATGACCAGGGATCCACCCTTATTGACCGGCTTGGTTTGAATTTTTAAAAGAAGGGTTGAACATGGGTCAGATAACCCTGGTCATTGGTGTGAAAGAGGCACATGAGTAATTTTTCACTCAGGATACATATATAACCAGGCTTCCATTTTTCATCAATCAGGGTTTTATAGGTTAGGTTTTTTTTATACTTTGATTCCCGCCTTTTTGTATTGTCCTGACAGCGTTCCTGCAAGACTGGCAAGAATACAAGGGACACTATTGGGAAACATCTCAAACAATACTGGTCATTGTGACTGTAAAATGGGAAATATTAGGTTTTTTAAGACTTGTTTTTAGATAGCCAACAGTGTCTCTGGGTTGCCACCTTGTTTGTTGCGCCCCCTGCTGCCTGTTTTAATCAGAGCTCTGCACCAGTGACGTCTGCATACTCTGGAGGCTTGCATCAAGCCACTCACACAAACTGTGGGTTGTGGTGTTTTGAGTAGTTTGTACTGTATCCAAGGACATAAGCCAAACCAAAGGGATTTCTGCTTTATAATGATGGACAAAAGAGACATTATATGAACCTATCTCAAGCAGTTAAGCAAACTGGAACATTGCATGGCTTGTTCTGCCTATTTCTGATTTCAGGAAGTCTTTCAGAGTGGTACATCTCGGTTTGAATTGATCTCAGACCTCTCCAACAATAACTCAAATGACAAATCCTCTCTGGGGAAATAAAGGTCTACTGCTACTACTGCAGTGGTGGCTAGTGGAGCCAATTATAGTATCTGTTTCCCGATATTGCTTTTTAAAGACTGAAAGTATGTCAGTTTTATATTGTTAAGGGTTGTATAGAGTTATTATTGCCATGAATTGAAATGGGCATTTTCTTTGTAACAAGATTTTACAGGGGATTAACTATAGTATGAGAAAAAAGAAAAATGTTATAGATTTTGTATTGAACCTTCTCCTGACAATGGAGAAATAAAATCTCACGATTTTACATTACAACTTATTTATTTAACCTTGTTCATTATCTTCAGTGTACAACATGGGGATCCTTCCAAAGGACATGTTTTGGAAAAACCTTACAATTCCAAATGTGTCACTTTGTTTGATCTATACATCAATATCAATGAGTGTATTTACAAAGTGCTCTCAGCATCATAGAGACCAGACTTAATCTGTGTCTTGAATTCCTTCGTTTCTTACCTTCCAGTTTGGTCTTTTCAGAACTGAAAAACTTCTCCTTCACATTAAATCAAATCACCAGAGCAAAACTGGGATGTTAAATGAAAGGATTTTCAAGACTCCCCTGAGTATAACAGTATAAAGTGCACATTAATTGTAAGGTTACAGTTTATACGGTAAAGCCTTTCAATATTTCCACATTAGCGGCCTGCTATGCCTCTGACGTCAGCGTCTCGTGCTTCCTGCACCTGAAAGGAGAAAATGGCTCAGCTTAGATTCTTTTGGAGATGGTATGTCTAGCAACTACATATAATATAAGCAGTTAGCGTTGGCCAGTGTGAGCTGCATTTGACCTACCTTTTGATGCAGCAGTTCAAGAAGCAGCTGTTCTCGTTGAGTCTGTACACCCCAGAGTTAGGCAGATCTTTACACAACGACAGGAATTTTTGCAGCTCTGATGTCGGAGTTGCACTTTGCTGCTGCTGCTCAATGAGTGACAAAAAGTGACAGTTAACACCATGCGGCATAGTTCAACCCAGTCTCACAGCAGTTCGTGAAATGGTCACGTAATTTAATATATTTGATTCGTGTACACGGACACGTTTGTCATTTTTTTTTCCGTGATTGTCAGCACGTTTTTTTAAACTAATGTATTTCAATGGTTAGCATCTTTCGTGATCACAGCACGATTCTCAATGAGAAGATGACGTAGCATTAAGAGCGACTACAGTAGCGAGTAGTATGAAAGCCCAAAAATCCGCATAGGGAGGTTGGTTGGGGTGGTGGATGGAAACAACACAGGACTTTCACCCAGGAGACCGGGGATCGTGTCCCGCGTGTCACGTTTCCTAAACCCAAACCGTTGCTTTCTTCTTTTACTAAACCCAACCGTGCCGTTGTTGTCCCGTTATTGTTTTCCTCAAACCCAACCGTGCCGCTGTATAGATCCTTTGCAAACACGTGACAACGCCATGATGGACGGCAAAATCACCAGCAATAACAACCTAAACAGTGTAGTAGACGAGCGGAAAGTTTCATAGTTTCAATGAGTTTGAAATACATAACACTGAATAAACTGTATTTATGGCTTCTTCTATTGAACAACAAGTTGTCGTGCCGTTATCGGTCGAGGTAGGGCATCTGGTAGGTGCTCACAAAGAGCAGTATTTGGAGAAGTTGGAGATGGCAGGATTGGATACCGACCCTTAATTCTTCCTCCCTCCGTTTTCACAGACCTCATTAAATCCCTGAGTCTGCCCGACTTCAGTCCACACGATCTGTACCACTATGTGGTAAACTGGGTATCCCCATATGCTGGTGCTGATCTCAAAGCTTTTAAAAGTCTGGATGCTTACCAGTTCTTTGTAGCTGGCTGGGTTACAGGTACGTGATGCCACGCTAACGGCGGGGGGAGGTACCTCATAATGACAAAGATAAGACGTCAATCTAGGGTTTATTTTGTATTAACATCTATTCTTTACTTAAGTAAAGCTTTATATAACACGTAGCCCATGTTTTTAGAGGACATGGTCGGTCGTGGCTACCCACATACTGTTGTTCACTGGGTGTGCCAATGCAACTTTATAATGGATGCCTGAACGCATCCAACTCTGGGAAGTGCAGTCATTAATTATCTATCACGTTAATCCATGCAGTAAATCACAGAGTGTCTATGATCAGAAGTAACCACACATAATTGTAACATCTAGCCATCTTATCTGTAACTATATTCGCTGTAGCCTGTTAAGATTTGACCGGTGGATATTACGACGCGATGGGCAGCAGCTAGCGAGCAGTCCAAAGCTAGCTGCAGCTAGCTCGTCAGCTAGCCGGGGTTGGAGCTCTGCAGACCCGCATTTAACTTTTTTTTTTTGGGCCTTTTTGAAGCTAGTTTCCGTGCCACGTCATCTTTAATTTAACAGATACTTTTTTGTATGTGTGTTAAGTTAAATGATCAAGAGAACGGCTTTTTTTTTTTTTTTTTGGATACGTAGCTAGGTCAGTGAATAACCAATGTTAGTTATGTGGGTCATCATCGGGTTGGACCTGTTAGCAGGAACAGCTGGTTAGCACGGCAGCTAGCTAGCTGGTTGAGGATAATTTTCTCATTTAAAACAGAAAGGCAATACATACACATGCTTGTGTTGGTGAGGATTACTCTGCAGAATGTGAGAACACGAACGAAAGCGTGGAACAGATCGTGCAGTGTCGTAAATCCTCGTACAACCGCGCATGCGCGAACATTTTGCGCATGTGCAGAACGGATCGTGCAGGCAGAACGGATCGTGTACCGACAGGGTCTATACAGCTATGCAATTGTTGGTGGGTCAAAGACGTGGCATGTCAATTCTGGTGTCCAAAGCATATTCATAATGTTAAAAATAAATATACATTTTAAAACCCTACCCTCTTTACTCGCTTGAATGAGTATTTATTTATTTATTTATTTATTTATTGCAAGAAATTAAAATTATAAGTCATTAAGCTCCAAAGTACCAAACTGTCCATTCTGGGTAACGTCCCGACTTAAAATGTAAGTATAGAAATGTGACATAAATGTCAAAAGAATTAATAAAATTAAATTATTTTTCTACTTGGGCATAATTGTGTGGATGTTTGCAATTATACCTACAAATATAATACCAATACTGAGTTCATTTACTATTTTACACAAGAAATACTTTTGGATTTCCCCAATGTCCCTCCTGGGTAACAGACATTCAGATGCATACATTACCCACAATGCATTTGCCTAGTCATATAACAGGATATTACATCATAAAGAAGATTTTGGAGGACCCCAAAACATCTGGAGAGTTTAGTAATACTCAAAGTTATTTTGCTTTTTTTCTTTTTATTTAAAAAAAAAAAAAAAAAAAAAAGCCTTTCATGTGAAATATGGCATTGATGTTTTAAAGGCTAAGATCAATTTTAGCTGAGTATGCCATGTTTGACAGAGTTTTGCCGGGAAAATCATGTTTTTGTCCTTCCTGGATAACGAAGATCTTCTGTTACCCAGGACATGTCCTCTGTTATCCAGATTGGACATGTTAATGAAAATAGTTTTTTTTTAGTATTTGTCACTTTTCAAGCATTGTGTTGATGTTGTCAGATTATATTAATAACATAATATGTATTTCTTTAATCTTTTATGGCATTTTTGCATTATGTCATTCCTGGCTAACGGGATTGTCATCCCGAGTAACAATGACACAGTCAAGTAATTTAACTCAGATTTTCATGGTATATTACTCAATCATGGTTTCCTGAGTTGAGTATACAATACAAACCTGATAACCTTTACTGTAAAGCATTTTAAGACCTCTTTTATCATTTTTCTGTTTTTGGCATGGAATATTGCGTGACCAAAATCAAACGATGAGCCTGTTTAATTATAAATTACCAAATATATATCAATTGTGTTAAAAAAATTTTTTGAGCAGTGCGTGTTTGGTTAGCTGTAACTATGGATATGCCTAAACATTTATATGCTAAAAAGGTAGACATTGAAATAATTTTTAAATCCACTCCCTTTTCCCAGGAAGGACATTTTTCATGGAATAAATCACGATTCATCAAAAAAATTAAATTGCATTTCTAAATTAAATTCCTGTTGTTGAGATGTATATAGAACACTAATACAAATAGAAAGTGCTTAAATTGGCATTTTTTTGACATTTATTTTCACATTTTAAATCCTTATTCGTCTTTGACCCTGGTATTATAAAAAACGTGCTGACCATCACGAAAAAACCCCCCCGAGATAAACGTGTTTGTGTACACGAATCAAATAGATTAAATTACGTGACCATTTCACGAACTGCTGTGAGACTATGTTGCATAGTTTGCTTAACAACTGCAAATAAAACATTACTCTTCTCTGAATAACCAGCATATCCTTCAAAACTAGGTGGAGAAAATAATGGTAAATGCTAGAAAAGGGGTAAACACCATCACCTTGATGGTGTCGTAGGTGTCCGTGATGATTGTGATGAAAAGGCTGAGGATCATGTAGATGAAGAGCGAGACAAAGGTATAGAGGTAGACCCTGCTGAAGATCCACACCAGGCTGCTCTTCTGCTGCATATTTTTAAAGGTGGAAAACATGTCGTCTCCGTTGATCAGGGAGAACAGACACTCTGACACTGTGTTCAAGGTCCGGAACTAAAACAAAAGGGCAAAGAGAAGAGGAAGGTCATCAGATCTTTTACTTAAAAGTAGCAGTACTGCAGTTTAGAAATTTACAAAATTACAAAAGGAATTGCATCAAAATATACTTAATATCCAAAAGTAAAAGTACTAACTATGCAAACTGCTCATTTCAGAATAATGTTATAGTGGAATTGATTGATTGATGCATTAATGTGTCACCTTAATGTTGCAGCTGGCAAAGGTTTTAACAAATGTATATACTGTTGGGTAGCTTAACCTGTAATATTGTACCATCATTTTTTTGTTGATTGTATTTTGTATATACAATCTGAATATGCAGTAACTAACTCGTAACTGTTATAAAAAAAAAAAAATATTTGAGTAAAAAGTACAATATTTCCGTCTGAATTGTAGTGGAGTAGAAGTATAAAGTTAAGTACCTCAATTGTACTTAAGTACAGTACTTTTGTGAATGTTACTTTCCACAGCTGTGATTTACTACTGAAACAAGCAGAACCTGGTTAGCTTTTTTGTAAAAATCCAGCAGACCTTTCTTTGTATTATGTGAACACTTCTTACCTTCTCATGGTATGGGCCGAGGACGATCCAGCCGCAAAAACAGTAACTCAGGTAGATAATTCCAGCGCAGCAGATGAAACGGATAACATTTGGGAAAGCTGCCCTCAGTGTCAGGATGAGAATCTGAAAATAGCCACAGACGACGACAACAGATGGTAAAAGATCTGAAAAATGTATGTTGAAGACAAGCATCTGGAAAACCACACACAAGAATGGAGTTTCTCTTTTACAGTTCCTGTAATTTGGGGCAATTATGAGAAATGGGCTGGAAAATAACCTCATAGATCAAATTTTGAACAAAGACCTAAGCATGAAATGCCAAAGTACACTGCTTCATTGACGATAAGTGTAGGAAATATGGTGTGTTCCCACAGGATGTGTTGTAACAGTGAGAAAAAAATCCCCTTCAAGAGGAAAGTTTGTGTTCAGATACTGGCAAAACAACTTAAAGGACAATTCCGGCGCAAAATGAACCTAGGGGTTAATAACACGTTTACCGAGTCGACCGTTCTCTGGGATATGTTTTCATGCTAATTGAATGTGTCTCTAGCTTGAAACAAGCTAGCGCAAACCACTGATTAGCTTATAACGCCAACGAACGAACATCATCCAACCAGTAACCAGTAACATAGCTCAAGCACGGCGTTCATCGTTCGACTGATCGTGACCGTTTTCCCAAGACAGCGCCTACCTGTATACGTGAACGGTACTGTCTTTATAAGCTATCTTTTTAATAAACTGTCTGTACACTTACAAAGTTCTCAATGCTTCGGTTTACATGTAGGGACCCTCATTATGCTACCGTGGAAGTGTGGTGCTATTTTGAGCCTTGTTAGTGGTATAGAAATAGCGATTTCTTTTTACTTTACCAGTGCCCCGAAGACTAGCATTATAAGCTAATCAGCGGTTTGCGCTAGCTTGTTTCAAGCTAGAGACACATTCGATTAGCATGAAAACATGTCCCAGAGAACAGTCGACTCGGTACACGTTATTAACCCCTAGGTTCATTTTGCGCCAGAATTGTCCTTTAAACCACATGAAAAACAATTTAGCGGCCTTACTTTTTTTTTTTTTTTTTTTTTTTAAAAAGATATGAACAGTTGGTAAATGATTTGTGCTATTGTTGTATTTGCATTGTACGGGAACTCAATTGTAAACAGTGTGGCAATGGTATTGTTGAATTTTGTACTACATGTGACGGACAAAAAACTAATGAGCATGTGCTGTATTTGATAAATGATCTAGACAGTCTTACATTATACTTCCTAAAGTAGCCCAAGTAGCGGATGACCCCGATCCAGACAAACATGGTGCCGATCCCAAGGAAGATGCTGCAGACATCATAGCTTGTGAGGACCTAAAAGAAACAGTGGGTGTTTAAAATGCGACAAATCTACTGAAGGAATACCTCTGAGTACATGCACAGTGTAGACAGCAACTGATATTGATGGGACGTAATATTGAGAGACATTGCAACAGAGTTTCTGCAGGTTTCACAAAGTCAAATTTAAGAACATTATGAATGAAATCACAACATCACCTAAGCCCTAAATTCAGTTTTTTTTTTTCAAGCCAAATATTGCTAAACTTGCAATTCTCCATAGCAGAAGAATAAAATCTGTTTAATGTCTGTAGTACAATCCGAAAGAGTCTCGCACCAATTACACGAAAGCAGATTGGCTGCAATATAAATTGTGGATGGTGGTCTCATTTGTAGCCATAATACAGCGAAATTATATCTGGGCTAGCAAAAGACAAAAACTACTATTAGTGAGTATTAGAGGTAGCGTGCATGGACATAGGAAAATTAGGACCTCTTTAAAATGATTTAAGACCTAGAACACCTACACCTTTAAGACATACACAATACTTTAATGGATTTAAAGCTTTTTAAGACCCCGCGGAAACCCTTTGCAAATAACGGATCATCCTCACTGTAATAGAAAATCCCCATTACCTTGGACTGGATCTCTATCTTGAGAATGGAGCCAATGATGGTCATGATGTCACTAGCAATGATCAGAATATACCATCCATTAACAAACTCCAACTTGTCTGACCATGGGACTTCTTTACCGCAACGATTCTTGCAGTACTGTGTGTACTCCTGTTTACAGCAGAAGGAAATGCAGGTAATTGCACTGTTAATCTTGGTATGCAAATTGTCAGTACTTTTGAATTGTGACGATTTTTTTTTTAATTAAGTTTAACATATCAAATAGGGGTAAAATGTAAGTACATTTAAGCACTGTGCATAAGTACAAATTTGAGGTACTTGAGTATTTTCATTTTGTGTTACTTCTACTCCACTACAATTCAGAAAAAAAAAAACTTTTCTTTTCACTCCATTATGTTTGACAGCTGTAGTTATTTTACTAAGATTTTGCATACAAAACCTATGAGAATACAGTATATTGCAGATTGTAACAGCATAGTAGTTAAAAGAGGTCGGTCATGCATTTTACAGGTCCCGTTATTTTTTTAAATATATATATATATATGAATGCAGTAGCATAATGAACAGATACACAACAGACAATCATATGTTTTCTTACATCTTAGCAAATAAACTTGTGTTTTTATGGTCAGTTCAGTTAACTTACAAACTGCAGCTTTATCCCATTGATCACTGAGCGTGTGCAGAGGGTGAAGGAGGTGATGCACGTGATAATGATGAGGCAGTCAAACAGCACAGTCAGGTATATGTGTCGAGCAGCTGAGGGAACAGAGACATTTAATTTACTCATCTGCAAATGATGAACATCAACAGTCAAGCTTAGAGAGCAGCTTTATGAATGATGAATCCCTGGAATCCTGTACATGAGCTTAAAGTAATGCAGATGATTTATTTGTGCATAATGAATTTAGCTCAGTAAACGTACATGCTCCAGTTACAGTCCAGTCTCTGCATTCATTGATGTCGACATCGTTTTCCAGGTCAACCTTTATCATGCCGCTGTGAGCTTGGTTATTAAAAGTTATCTGTTAACCCAGAGAGTCGTGTTTAAGGGAGGAAAGACAATTTTTTGAGGACTACATCCTATAACAGTCAAACCCAATAGCTAAACATTCACTTTCCAGGCCCTAAAGATAACATTTACCTATGAACATAGAAGGCACTTTGTGCTACAGCCTTACTTTAAGCCTGCTCGGATTTGTGTCAACAGCAGTTTCATTAAATAAACACAAGATTCACACTCTTAACCCCTATCTGTGCTGTATGAACAGGTGCAGTGCAGTAAGGACTCCTTGTCACCGTTATGGCTGTGTAACCAAGCATTTCTTATTTTGTCTAGACTCACTGTTTGACTCTAAAATAAAGACACAGGCTTCCAATGCCGGAACCAAGACGGCACTGCACGTCTCATATTTCTTCCCAACAGTCAACCGTCAGAAAATACGTTTTCTCCACTTCCGTTTTTCCCTTCAAAATAAAAGCTCAATGTTTACTACAACTTCCTCCTAAACTTCAACTGCGAGGTTACACAATAAAATACCTTACAGCTGCAATAAAGTGATCAGATGTGTCATATCACAGCTTTTCAAAGATACAGTCTGATGTGATCCATTAGTGTTTTCTGAGCCATGAAGACAAATCAAGTGACTTACAATAACAGTAAAGTCGTAGCAGTCTGGCAGCTCTCGATGTCTCACTGTCTGTAAATTTATGGCCTTGAGAACAAATGTGATCTTGACCGAGAGCATCCTGAGGACAAAGCAGGTACGTTAACTGAGGGTTATTTTCACATCATGTATAAAACCAAGAGGGGAAAATGATTTGGGCCTCAAGAAAAAGACTTTAACTGTTATGTGCAAACCTTTTGAAATGCAATTCAAAATGTGCTTCCTGCAATGACGGATAATACATCGGATAAACTTCCAGGCACTCTGTTAGATACAAGCCACAACCAAAAGACAATGAAAAACAAGCAAGAAATTAACTCATTTAACCTGGTTAAGTGGTAAAGTATTTTTAGTGTTTTTCCACTCATAACTCAAGCAATCATGCATCATACCAGTTTCCAATTGGGCATCAATTTGAAAGGTCTCATTTCCAGGGTAGATAGTGCCATTTCTGTAGAACTCCTGACACACTGACAGGGGGGTGTAGAAAGCACCGTTTTTCTCATATTCGTGATTGCCTACTGTGATGTTGTGCAGATGTCCATACTAGAAGTGAACAATTGAAATCTTAGGGATAATTAGGTTTTTTGACAGGGTTGGGGTACAAAAGTAACTCTGAAAAAATGTGGCTGCAGCAGTTTAGGATTAGATTTATGCATTTAAAATAAATAAATCAACATGACAGATTCTAACTACATGAACAAAGTCCAATCCCATAACGAGATAGGCTACATCTTGCCATGGTCACATAAGCATGCAGTTATAAAATTCAAACAATGATTTACAGTAACACAAAAGCAAAAGGAAAATGTGTCGCAAGGAGGAAATAAAAAGAAAATGCTAACATCTAGTTACCTGTTCAATGATGTAATCGATGTGATCATAAACATCAGCCTGTCTATAAACAGCATATGTATCCATGCCTCCGACAACATAATCTTTCAAGAAGAGGTGCTTAAATGTCATCAGATTTTCCTCTTTGAATGTGACAACCATCTGGTTGCTCAGACCAAAAGACACTAACTGAGATGGGGGTAAAAGACTGTTATCAGGGTGATGAAAACAACATATTTAACATATTTTCAAGTCATGTCTGAGATTAGTTACCTGGATAGTGATAATAACAATTTTGATAATCTGCACTACAAGTTTCCATGGTTTTCGGCCTCGAGCGTGGTACTTCTCACAGGGGTTCATAAAGTAATATTTAATCTTCCTTCTGAGACATTCCACATTGTCCAGATCCTCCAGACACTGATGTTGGTGGTCTGCCCAGGGAGTGGGGCCATTTGTCTCGTACACAATATACAAGTCACTGGACTCCTCCATATCTATAATCAATTATAAGTGAGTTACTTGCAATAGCCTACAGTACATATTGGCATTACACCAATACTGAGCTCACCAAAATGTAAAGGAAAAATGCAAGATTATTGATCATCTTTTTTTTTAAATGTACATGTTTAACTTTGGTGGCACTGAAGGCTTTTACTTTATAAGTACAACTGTCAAATGGCATGCAATACATCTTTTCTTTACATTGTGTCATATTGTGATTCAACTCAACAATTCTAAGGCCTTTGTGGGTCTGTTGGACTTTATTATATTAAAAGAGGCCATAAAGGGAACAAAATGCTATTAGAATTGAAACACTTACAACTGTGAAATCCAATATTGCCCTTAAAAATATGGCCTCAATCACATAAAAGAAAACACAAAACGAGATTTAGCACAGGATACTTTGATTGTCTCTTTCTAACTTACAAATGGACGACTAGTCAGCAACTGCCTGTGAAGAGGAATCAAGTCAGGTGTACTACCAGAGCATTGTTGAATAATACACAGTAGATCACATTCTGAAATCGATCAGCAGCATTGCGGCAAACTATTAAATATTCATTAGGCTACTTGTCGTGTAAGAATTAGGATCATATTCTGACGAACTCCGCCAACACTGAACAGGTAAATGAATAAAATGTAGCCAATAGGATAGCCTACTCACCGATGTCCACCTGTTGTCTGCGGCACGCGGGCTTGTGTCCAAAATGTCCTGGTTTAAATAAAATCCATGAAATATGCTAAATAAACTCTGTTAAACTTAGAAAATGTGCGTATGTATGTTGTCTTGTGAGCAAAACTCAAATGACTACGCAAAACTCCTCGGTTCAGGTAACTCCTGACGACATTGTAACGTCATTTTACTGCTGGGACCTGATTGGCTCTTGGATCTGTCAGTCATGTCGTTTTTTTCCACTCCTGTTACCCTTGGCAACCAAACAGTGCCACTGATGAGCCAAGAGGACAAAAGCGTGAAGAGGATTTCAAGCTAACTCCTATAGTTTAACTACCGGTAAACTGTATTTATTCGTATATAAACTGTAGTTAGATGCAACGTTTGTGGGATTTACGTTATTGTTAAATGCGTATAGCAGCAACTTCGGATAAAACAGCTGATTTAAATGGTAACATTAGGTATATTGTAACGTTATTGTTTCCTACGTTTCAGAAGGAAATATGCAGCGTTACATAACATTTTTATAGCTGTAACGTTAGTTTATATTTACATATATACATTTTCAACCCGAATATATTACAAAACATGATGCATTTATGGAATTTACCCTGTAACATTAACATGTGTCGAGCAAATACATCATAACGTTACTGCTGCTCACTGATGTATCAGTAATAATAGCATTAACAAGTTAATGTGACATAGCTAATACTTTAGAGTGTGGGGCGATTATGAATGATTACTAACTTTTGATACTTTAGGAAAGGAGAGTTTATTTGTAGATCAACTTTCAACAACAAAGTAGTTTGAAGTGCTTTACATAAAAGATTAAAAGATTTAGGAAAACATGTAAGATAAGATATATAAAAGAAACACAAGGCAATATAAAAAGACATCTTTATAGTATCTAAAACCTGAATACTTCCTTCCCCACTCTATATCATTAGTTATAGCTAAAGATGGTCCGATACCATTTTTTGCTTCCTCATACCGATTGCGTATCGGCCGATACAGAGTACTGATCCGATACCAGTGTGTCATATATTTGTATTATGTTTTAACAACTGTATACTACTAACCCTGTATGGATGTGGTATTATTTCTATCTTTGTTGTCGGTCTGGCTCAGGTTAAACTCTTTGTGAAACATGAACAAACACAAACAATGAACGCCACAGAACTTTCTTTTATTCTCCAGTTTGACAGTCAGTTATAACGGAAAAAGAACATAAATAAACTACATTAATGTAGATTTTCTTTAGGGCTTTATTACGTGGTATCGGATCGGTGCATAAACTCCAGTACTTCCCGATACTGATACTAGCGTTTTAGGCAGTATCGGAGGCGATACTGATACTGGTATCGGTATCAGAACATCTCTAGTTATAACCGTAGCAATTATAAACAGAACGTCATACAAGTGTATGTCAGCCTGAAGACTTGGCTTAATTTTGTTTTCATAAGTAAATTTAGATCATACTCTAAGGTCCTTCTTATAAGGCAATGTAATGCAATTCTCTCATCCTCCACAAGATGTCTCTACATGCATTGATAATGATTTTATTTTGGGCATTATTGCAAGACACTGCTCTGCCACTGTGTGGAGCCTGTGTGTGGATTGACATTTTCACTCTCTGACACTTGGTCAATGAAATAGAAATGTGTGAAGATAAAAGTTTGTATTTTGGTGTTTTGCAGGGAGAATTGTAACACTGTGTTAAACTTTCTCCCTCTCTCCTAAGAGCAAGGATGCCACCCAAGAAACCAAAAAGTGGAAAAAGCAGTGCAGGCAGTAAGGGGAAAGGTAATGAGTATAGTGAATATTAGTATAGTGTTACTGTGTTTAAATGCATGTTTGTCTTAGCAAGATCAAATGGAGAGACAGTAAATTAAATGATAAACTGACTTTTACTCCCATTTAGGCAAAAAGATTCAGTCACCGGCTGCGCGTGGTAAGAGAAAATTATTCACTTTTTCACCTATTTATTCACCTATCCTGAACTGTAAAGTAGATTAGACAATTAAAAGTTACCTTTGTTTTTACGTAAAACTTGATGCACATTCACAACAATTTCCTCAAAACTACTGGGTAAACTGAGCATAGAGTTGGCTATACTTAGCATATATGCAACTTGGAGTAAACACCTGGTTTGTAATAGGTAGTGCGCAGATCCTAAGGTGAATTTTATTCATCTTAAATTATATTAACTAGAAAGCTAGTAAATCTTACATGGTCTTTGAATAGAGTTAAATAAAGCACTTTAAGCCTTCCATTTAGTTTTACAAATTTAAAATGTTTGATGATAGAGTGAATTTGTATTTGATTACTTTATTAATTTGATAGAGCAGGGTCCTTTTAATCAACACTATACACAATTTATACTGTAGGAGACCGAGATCTTTCTGACTTTGTAGTTGGAGTAGGAATGTAAAAAGCATGGCTGAAATTAATAATCAGAATAGTCTTTGAGGAGATGGAGAAACTATTCTTCTGACGTGATCTTGAGTGTACTGTTGCATAGCCTTTGGACGTGCTCTCTACTCAGCTGTGGGTCCCCATTGTCATGGTTTAGTTTACCGTCAACATACCAGCCCTGAAGACATGCTTTTGGTCTAATGCAGGTCACCAAATGTATCTTTGTACTATAGATTACATCATTGGCTCATATGGGAGTTAAAGGTAATGGTGTTAAGAGTCTGCAGATTCACATTGGCTCTGTTTTGTACATTTATTAATTTCAACCATTTCCAGCTTAAATACACCAGCAGTATAAATGCAAGTCTGTTAGAGCTCCTGATTGATGTCTAAATAGTTTTACTCTTAACATCAACCCAACCCTGACCCTGAACTTAACATAAAACCAACCCTAACATGTATTAGTTAACCTTGTGGGGACTAGCTTTATCTTGCCCACTGACACAAATGTAATTGAGGGGTTAAAAGGGGTTAAAAGAAAACCTGTGTGTGTGTATATATATATATATATATATATATATATATATATATATATATATATATAGTATACAGGTTTTCTTTTAACCCCTGTAAATGTTGCTAAAGGACATTGATGATAGGTAATCTTATTAGCTCATAAACAACTATTGTCCAGGCTGAAATTCTTAAGTCGTATCAACAGAGATCAAAACAAGCTGCCATAATTACAATGTACTGTGGTACTGTATAAATATCTTACAGTATGCAGTCAAAGAAATGCAAGCCATGAGTGGATTATGCAAGACGAAAAAGACAAATTTACAATATCTCCTCAGCGCAGTCTACAAACGCAGTTTAATTACATTCTTCAGGGTTACAGAATATTGCATATCACACTCTCTTCATCTCTCAAGCAAATATCTACCATGACTGCAAATGCCATAGTTGACACATACCTGTGTGAAATGAGGGGTGTGTGTTTCCACTACAATGATTTGGCATGAAGCCTAACTGGTGTGAGTTGAAAAGGTTGACACACCCAGCTGGGAAGTGGTTACCTAAGCTGTACTTTACTTTACATTCCCAGCGTCCCCTCAGCAACCTTGTGGCAAGACTTTGAAGAGAGAGACCGCAAGAAGGATGAAAACTATCATTATGCAAAGCCCTGTTTGCTATAGTGTGCCCTGGACTGAGCCTGGCCTTACTGTAGATATGGAAGAGTCTTTGTTGTGGTGCTGGTGCACTACTGCAGTTTTATATAGTAACAATCCTGGTTAGGTATATGTGACTGAGCTGTTTATGTCTTGAATTCATGCATACCTGATCTGCCTTTCACATACCAGTATAGTAGTATAAAATACAGCAACATTCCTTCTACAAGTGTTTGGACATTATGTGTAGGCTATTCACAAGGATTGCATTTCATCCTGTGATATTGTAGGTTGGTCCACCCTGCAGGGTGGGGCAGGTGAAGGATCAGAGGCGTTGTTGTGCGTTTGATCAGAAAATAGGGGGCAAGAATCTGTCTCACAGTCCGTAAGCAATAGTGACTTTAAAGCCTGTCCATTGTGTGAATATCACTTAATAAGTGAGGTTTAGGCTCTTAGTCGTGGCATCTCTGCATTCCTACTCATCATGCTTGTATCTCTGTGTTCAGAGATACAAGTTTTCAGATCTGTTATTAGTATTGTTTGTTTATGTTTTTAAACCTCTTGATTTTCCTCCATTCACATCTGTAGAAGATAGGAAAACTGCAGATTTTCTATGCAAGTCATAATCAGTTGTTTTACCTGCTCAATTCTGCCACTATATTTGTACATCCCATTCCAGGAAAATAGTTGCACAGACGATGACAGCAATTTGTTTTGTACATTCTGCGGAATAGACAGAACAGGTAGACATGACAATTAAACACGTAGCTCATTATTATCATTGTCAACTCTGTACAGCGTCAAATCTTCTGGCATCTGACAAAAACAGCTCGACTTATGAGTTCAGATTGATCATTAAGGTTGACTTATATGATGCTTTATTTTCTATACTGTATATAGTTGGCAGGGGTGGAGGAAGAGAATTGAAATACACAATATGTTTCGGGGTAAATTCACAGAGATTCCTTATAATTGTTTGTTTGTTTACAGTATTTTGATATGCAGCTTTTTGTTTTCAGATTATCTGTTACGATCCATATTACATTGACATGTGTAGTTGTTGCAAAGCAAAACATTATTAGCTCTAGTGATAAAATGGGTTTTAAAATGGGAGTACCTTAAACATTTTGAAAAGTGACCCAACTGACAAACAAAGTATTCTCTTATTGAGTGGTTTGCCCAAACATTATTACAATCCAGTAATAGTAGTAATCCACAAAACAGTTTGTGATTCTGCATAGGATGTTTTTAATGTGTGCTCTTAAAGTATAGAGGTTTAGATCCAGCTAATTTCAATATATAATTTCCACTGTCTAACATCTCTCTTGTCTATATAGATTGGGAACTCTCTAACCAAGATCATCCTGAGGATATCTTCCCCATGGTCCTGACATCAGCCACCCAGGAGCTCTTTGACTGCCAAGCTGATGAGGACGTCACAGGGGAGAGCCCTTACAAGCTGCTGGAAAAAGACGACATCATACAGGACATTAAGACAAGAGCTGCAGTGTCCGATTTCAGCCCTGTGAAGCAGATTGTGCTGGTGAGGCTGATCCATTGGCATACAGATCACTCAGACAATACCCCCAAGACACTGTGATGATACACAGACCCCGAGTTAAGGGCTGTGGGAACAAACAGAGTAACCGGTTTAACCTCATTTCCTCTCTGTCTCTGATCAAGATTAAATACATGGTAACCACCACTCTTACTTCACTAGCACATTACTCTAATGAGACCAGAAAGCACCATACAGACTCATCTATTCTAAGTCCTAAGTAATGTCAGCTTTCTTATTTGGGAAACAGCCAAGGTCTGGCCTTGGCTAAAGCCGCCTACACAGGATCTATGGCAAAACCGCGAGGTAGGGGGCAGCGCAAAGAGGCAAAGCGCAGCTCAGGAACGTTCTGGAATTGGTTGCGCCCATGGTTGCGCATTGAAAGGTCAGCGGCAACGAGGTCAAAGTTAAAATAATTTGAACTTTGAGAGGAGCGAGAAGCGGTGGGCGACGCCAAGGGTAGCGCTGCGCCTAGTTGGGCAGCACAGCTCTCCCCATAGGCTGGGGGAATGAGGACAATGGAACGGCCAGTACAGAGCGGTTTTACTGCAGATCATGTGTATGCCGATTTAGGCGATGTGTGTGTCTCTCTGTCTTATTCTTTTTAAAGCCCACAACATCAGTCTTAAAGTCGGAAATCTACATCTCACTCTGTCATCCACCGTCCTGACCAAATTACTGCTGTACAAAAATGCCAGAATTAATTCAAATACACTACAATAATTTTATCTTAAGAAATTTTTGTCATGCAAATAATTGAATGTTGTGAATTCAAAAATTCTTTTATCTGACAGGACTACCCAGAGGATGAGCTCTTGCTGGTTTATGACAGGGACTTCACCTATGGCCAGAGTTTCTATCTGGTTCTCACACCAGAAGCTAAGGACAGAATCCTCAATGTAAGCAGATGGTAGTTTGGTTTTGGTAACAATGTTCTCTTTTTCCTTTTGTTCTCACTAATGCTCTATCCACTACTTGGTGTTTAAAAAGTGGTGCAGGCAGGTCCGTTTTTCTTTGCCAGCTGGCATATTTTCAATGGTCGTTTAAAATAAAAGACTTCCGAAACTACTTCACTACCTTGCTCTAGCTCAATCATTTAGTGACAAGTGTGACTGTGTGGGAAGATTTCATATTTAACTATCAAAATAAATCATACAAACTCATCCTACACTTTAGTGTTCCCTGTTCATTATACTGTATGCTCTTGTAATTGTCCCTGTGTTCTGCAGCCCCCAAAGCCTGAGACACCAGAAGTGTTTGAGAAAGAAGTCGTTAAAACCCCAGAACCAAAGCCATGGATATCACTTGGCAGTGATAAGGAAATAGATGAAGAAGCTTTCAAAGAGTCCAGAGAAAAGGTACTACAGCATAAAAAATACATTAAATATGCATATTAAACAAGATTGAATTACCATTCACCCTTGTCCTTTCATTCCATTGCACCTCTGTATTCTGTCTCCTTTTTGTCATCAGCTGTTGTACAAGTTCTCCAGAGTGCGGAGGAAGTTTGGGGTACCAGTCTGTTTTTCTGACCGCAACACTGCAGATGCTAAAGATGACTACCTAGAGTGTGCTTCCTACCAAGACAGCAGATTCAGCATCAAACAGATGCAGAGGGACTGCGGGATGCAGGCTGTTCCCAGACTGCAGAGCAGCAGTGCTCAGACACAGTGGTATGCCAGCAAATCAGTACACATAAAATTGATTTGTTCTACAGGGGGGGGAAGCACTTACAGGTTCTGCCAACACCTCAATGCATTAAGAATGTAATATTAAATCAATTTGTGAGACAAGTATTTTTCTGCAGTTCATGCCTGTATGCATATACTTTGGTAGTGCATATTATATAGCTGACGCATTCATGAAATAGCATTCGCCATAGACCATTTTTTCTATCTTTATTACTTTAATAGTAGTCTCGCATTGCCAGACCTTCCTCCACAGCGCTGTAGAGGAGAGTCTGGCTAGTCCACACAAAATTCCGGGATGGGAGAAAAACGTGCTCTGGTTTGTTGGCATTTTTTAAACCAATCACAGTCGTTGGCGTCGGCGGCCCTAAGCGCTAAAGGGAGCAAAATAGCCTCGGGAAGGAACTTCTTTTGGTGGAACTTGTATGTTCAAAAGTTGTTTGATAGTCAGACAGATAGTCTAGATTTGCCCTGCAGAGATCTGAGGAGCAGGTAACCATAGTCCTCATAAATCGACCTGGAGTTTAGAATGCCAACACGAAGAAAGCAGAAGGTAACGGACATCCGGCCGAAAAGAAGGACATCCGGCGGAATTTCCGGCGGCACCTGAAAAACCCGGAAGGGGAACTTCGTCGAAATACAGTAGACTATTTTAATAGTAACTCCACCTCCAGAAATGTATTGTATAATTATTTTCTGTCCACTTCACAGGAAGTTTCAGAAGAATATCTTTACCCAATACACGCCTAGAGAGTTAAGTGTTGAAGAAAAAGAGAACATCCTCCAGCTTGAGAGTCTGAAGAATTTTTGCAATTCAGTGACCCCCAGGTAAGACAAAATGTTCTAGAAATGAATTGTGTCTTCTGACTGCTTTCTAAGAGAGTTTGTATTGTATAGGAAGAGGTTACTGCATCAGCCTCAGGGTCCTCAAACCCATCCATCGTTACCACTGTAGATCCATTAGAATACACCTTCACCTTCCCAGTGTGCTATATTTTGTGTTGTTATAGTTGCCTTCATAGCCCATACTTTGGGTTTTAAATAAGAGTTTCAATGATGCATTGTAATCTTACACTTCACCCTCAACCCTCCTTTGTGTCCAGGTAAGAGATAAAAGAACATCTGGACTCTTGAAAACTTTGTATTGTAGTTATGAAGAGATTAGATGGAGAAAAAAGAAAAGAAAAAAATGAAGTTTTACCTTTTTTGCAGGGTTTTGCAAGCCCTTCAGCAGGAAGGAATCATGAATGTGTTCTTTGATGACTGGAAGGCTCTGGGGACAGCAGCTGATGACGGTGACTGGGCTGGGAAGGTTTCCGAAGGTTTGATGCTTTATCAGGCCTTCACAGACCAGAAGTACACAAAGGACAAGAAAATCTGCAGCATTAATTGGCACCCTACCATCTACGGTAAAGTGCAACATCTCATTATCAAAATATCAATCTCTCTCAAGAGCAATAACTCTCTACTTAAAGGTCATCTTCCACATTCATAATTTTCTCTCAGTTCTTTATGAAAAAAATGCATTACTTGGATCATATTACTTTAGTTAGTTTATCTTTAACACATTTTCTGTCAGAGAAAATTAGGTCAATGTGTTGTGTGACTTGGGGTGCAACGTTTAGACGATTATGGTTTTAAATGTCAATAATAGCATTTGGTCGGAAAATGTTGACATGGATAGTGTTAATGGACAATGGCAGCAATAAATATAACAAAAGTAAATGACAATCATTCTCCCTGTAATCTCACCGTCACTGACAAATATTAAAATGCCAAATCCTCATCCATTGTAAAAACATTAATGTTATTCACTACCTCTTTGTAATGTTGCCCAGCTGTCATCACCCATAGAGCAGGCTTCCAGCAAGATCCAGAATAATAATATCAGTGCCAAAACATGTGATCAGTACAAAAATATGTTATTCAAAGAAGGGATCAGAGTTGAGCCAGCAATTTTTCAATCAGTACACTTAAAAAGACTAAACATATTTAACGTCTGTTTTCCTGCTGCTGTGTAGTTGATACATTATATGATGTGTTCTTTGATGTGGTAGGTGTGATAGCTGTGGCTTTGACAGAAAAAAAGGAGGAGCAGTTGAACAAGTCTGTCGTCAGAGCTTCTTTCATTCTCTTCTATACCTTCTCCGACCCCTCTAATCCCCAGGTATGGAAAGTATATGAGTATATGAGACACTCTGACTCTCTCATTGACAGCTTACAAGCTAATTCTCACCTCATATCTGTTTGAGACACACTTTAATCACAAATGGCTGGAATGATTTGCTTTCTCCTGTAATTCAAGACCGTTATTCGCTTTAGCAACATTTGAGAGGCTTCATTGATTTAACCCAGACACTCAATCAATAAAACTTGAGCTGCTAAATCACTCAAAAGAAATATGAGTTCTGTATGACGTACGTCTTCACCAGTGTGTGCGTCATGCTTTGGTTTCACTGTCTGCTGAAGCAGTGATCAAAGTGGCAAAGGGTACTGTGTAGGGTAAACCAGAGACAATATATAAGTGAAAAAAATATATTTATTTACTGTAGTGTGAAGAGTAAAGTTCTGTAGTTCAGTGTTGCAGCTAATTTTAATCTCTTAAACATGATTCTGAAAAATGACTTCTCTGTAATACAATCCTGCCCCTCCTGGGTCTTTTTCCCCCTTATGCCTTATGAAATGAAATCTACTGTATGCACTCGGTTTTTGTGGATTAAAAGCTGAACTTTGTATGGAGAGACTTATATAAATAAATACTTGGGATGGCAAGCACCCAATACATGGATGCATGTCTACTTTGAAATGTAATGATTCTGCCCTCTGTGTGTGTGGGTTTTCTGTGTTGTTTGCAGTTGCTGCTGGAGTGCCCAGATGACATTTTTGCCTTTGAGTTCTGCCCCTCTGATCCAAATATTATCGTTGGCGGCTGCATAAATGGCCAGGTGCTGACTTTGGCTCTGCTCTGCATCTCTCTTTTGCTGCATCTGCTGCCTTCTCTGCCTTGTATTAGTTTTTTTTATAACTTACCACTTTCCCATGCCCCTCTGTTTTTTATTATAAGGGAACATTATAATAAACCTTCAGTCATCTTAATCATATCCTGTACAGTTCCAATGTATTGTTTCTGTTTCCACTCTGTTTTAATCAACACTTTATCGTATCGTTTTGTGTTGCTGTTGTCTCAGGTCGTGTTGTGGGACATTTCTGCTCACGTCACACGCTTACAGGGAACACAGCCTGGTAAAAAGGTTTCTGTCAACACTGACGCATGCGTAAGTACCCATGTCCTTTCCCTAATGTGCACAATGTTGATACAATAATACATAATGTTCTGTATCTGTGTTGGTGTATTACATGTGTTATCAGTTACCGTAATTCTTTGGCTCCTGATGAGCTTGGTTCATTCAAGTACGGGTCGTCAGTTTATCAAAGCATGCAGTATATCCGCTGTAAAGACAGGCTGTGCTGTATGACAGAGTGAGATGATGATACGTTGACTCCTGAGTTCTCCCCTCATCCTCTCTCTTTCATTAGATGGGAATGCAGTGGCCTAATGGTCCTTTGCAAGCCAGCCACAGATGTCAAAACTAGTTCCACAAACGTACTAATGCCAGAAGTGAATCTCAAAGGGAGTTTATATCATTACATGACCCCAAACTGCTAAATGAAAACAGGCCTCATACAAACACTCCAGTCAGACTGAATTGATCTAACTGAATAAACTGAAGTCTTGACTGAAGACTGAAATTTCAAATAGGGTTTCTCTTTTGGCTTAACATTATAGTAAACTAATATTTACCAGGACAGACAAAAACCAGGGCTCAGATTTAAGCCCACATCATAGCAAGTACATTAACTCCATCGTAGCCTGTTGAGAAGTCACACCCAAATATTAAAACAATTTTGTCCCTTAAAGCCTGACCTCCACTGACATCTTCCACTGCTGTATTCAAATAGACATATATGCCCCCATCATCCAGCCCCCATTTTCTTTGTGTGTTTTTATTGCCTCTACAGTGGAACAGCTGTCTCCATCCCTGTCCTCACTGCTTCCTTCTCTTTTGTTTTGCCCTCTCCCACCCTCCGTACCTTCCTCTACTCACTTTGTCCTTGTTTGCTCTTCATTCCCCAAAGTCAACAGCATCAGCTCACATACTCCAGCTGTTACACAAGCCAGCCATCCTCCACCATAGTTTGTTCCCATCGAAGATAACACACAAGCAAATCAGATCCCTGCCCTCCCTTGTGTTTGCAGTGTAAATAATGGCGGTTGTATCTGCTAAAAGGCTTTATGTCGATGAGTTGATTTGAGTGCTGTGAAAGCTGCGCTACACTAGCACCTGTTGCTAGCTGATCATATAAACGAAGAATTAAAATCCTCCTGTATGGATTTCTGTTCTGTTCACACCATTTAAATCCAACTGCCAGCACACTGCTTACTGAAATAAATGATGTGTTACGCATTCTGTTCATGCTTCAGGATTTCCACCAGGACCTCGATGACAACAAAGAGAATAAGACTCCTATCGTGCACTACTGTGCAGTGTCTGCATTAGAGAGCAGCCACAAAGCACCAATTACTGATGTCCAATGGCTGCCAACAACATTTGAGGTACACAGAGCTAAAGGGCAGAGGGTTTGGAAGGAGTAACAACTGCAAGTAAGGATATCAATAGGCTGAATGCTGATCACGTAGAGAGTTATTTCTGTTTCATACATTTTCCATCAGGAGTGCATTGGATAGGTGCTGGGACCTTCCACAAGGTTAATCACTATTTCTTTTGGCCTATCTTGATTAATACAAGGTGCTTTGTGTGACTACACAGCAACACTTTCGTTAATGTTTTCTTGATCTCAAGCTTCTTTTATCATATCTAAAGTAAACACTGTGGCATAGTTTCAACATACCGAAGGCAACTAGAGTACATTTGAATCTTTCACACCTGAGTTGCAAATAGATAATAAAACAGTAACCACTCTAAGGGTCAGGTCTCTTATTGCCCTAATGATTTCTTTATCTAGGTTTGGAATATTATCAGAGTTTTTATCTGACTAAGTTTAAAAGCCACTTGAATGTAAACATGTCTAACAGGAGGTAAGGCAATAGTGGGCACAGAAAAGTCTTCAGGGCAGAGAAAATCTATGGTTATAATGCGACATATTGAGGATATGATGATAATAATAATAATAAATAATGATACATTTATTTTATATAGCGCTTTAAAGGTACTCAAAGGCACTTTACAAAGTAAAGACAAAGAAAGACATACCAAGATCAGTACAACAGAGAAATTACAAGGTTCAACAGGAAGGTATGAAAGTATGACACTATTGGACAGAACAAACGTTACTCAAATACAGAATATTGCATATTTCTAATAACCTCAGGATGTTTTTTGTACTCCTAACAACAGACTTTGCTGTTTTTAACATCTGCAGAAATTAATGTGGCCCGGCATAAAATAAAATCTTTGCATGTTCTGCACAGTACATCTAGAAATGTATTGACCTAATGTGATTTTGGCTGTAGTGTTTGGTCTGTAACCCAGCACAAAGAAGTGTACTGATAACTGTGAAAGATAATGTTAGCAGCCAGAAAATATACAGCAACAATAAACTATGATCACACAGATTCACTACATTATCAGTCCACAGAACCTAAGCATGTTGTTTAGTGTTTCTAAAATCTTCTTCTTCATGAAACAATGAAAACATTATAATTTTGGTTTCCCATCGGTGCCTATCCCTCGTGTCTTTATAGCCAGCTATAATAAATCATTACACTCACTGGCACTCATCTGGATAAATAAAATAAGGCAATCATCAAAGTGCCCCCAGGGGAGCATTAACTTCCCATATATCATCAAGAACCTTTTTCACTACTATCTGCTCTTTACAATACTAAGCTTGACAGACATTTGTTGATTTTGTGACTCTCTCTCTCTGATTAGGTGACCAGAATGGGCTTACCGGTGGAAAACATGTATAACATTTCTGCTCAAGTTGTCACCTGCTCCCCTGACTGGTAGGTCTTATACAGAAAAAAATGTTTAGATTAAATGTTAAATTGGAGGAGATGTTGCTTTAATTAGACTGGCATGAAGGACAAGACCACAGAGTCTGTATCAGTCAATAGTCACAGTGTGTGTAAGGATTCAAGTTTTTATTAATTTTCAAGTTGATTTTAGTTTTTCATTTTTCTCCCTCTGAAGCACTATAATGTTCTGGGATGTGCGAGTGTCGAGTCTGGTGAGCCACTCAGCATCAGAAAGGAGGCCGATTATGGATCAGAAGACACCCTACAGTGTCCCCGACACCTTCAAACACCTGGACCGGACATGGAAACCTCTCTTCAGGGTACTGCAGGGTTTCAGGGTGCAATACAAAATGAGTACTGAGATGTTTTATCTGCAGTTTCCAAATCTAAAAATAAGTTCCATACACATTGTGATAGTGTACAGCAAACCAAATAGCTGTTGTGTTAAGTAGACAAAAGTTAGGTCCACCAATACTGGAAGAAAACGATTCTACCTGCAAATAGAAAAATTACACTATCTAACAAGATAGGTTTATGTAGATATATGAAAACACCTGCATGTACTATAAAAAGTGTAAAATTAAAGCTTTCAAATCCAGCATTTGTTGTAGATTAGCTGTTCACTTCCCATCTTGACAATTTTAAGAAAGTCTTCTTTTGATATACCCAATTCAGCAATGAAATTGCACTTGGAAAGATTTTGGAGATGAGGTTTTATGAAGGATTTAGGCTTTGCGTTTGGATAATTCCCCACAATGCAAGTAACATTTTAAACTCAAAAGCTCTGTGAATGTGTATGTCTATTTATGTATGCATTTCTTTGCATCCAAGTTGGGTTTATTTAATGGGTTTTAGTGTTCAGTGGCTTCAGTATAGTCCTTGCTTTTGTTTTAAATGTTTCGTCGCTGTCAGTTCTTCAATTGTCAAACATTGTCTTTTTCTCAGGTGTCCCTGCCAAAGATCGATACCAGTGGAGAATACGCTCCTCTGAAGTTCAACCTGGAACACTACACCTGTAATGGTAATACAGAACTTTATTCTTCAGTCTGGTTTGGTTTATTTATTTCTGTCTGTTGTACAGCCTCTCCCTTTTCTTAAAATCAGTCACACAAATGAGCATTACTCAATTACAATATCTTGTACAATAAATACTGTCTGGTGTGGATGCAAAGTACCTCATGAAAGTGGGTTATAGCTCACTCAAACACTCACACAATCACTTTTAGAGAGCCACAGATTGTCAAAAAGAAAAAGACTGCTTGGTCATTGTCACAGTTTGAGACATATCAACTTGGATAAGGAATATGATAAATCAGTATGCAAGTTAAAAATGTAACACACACAAATACACATATAGCAGGGATAAATATATAAAAAGTTCCAAGTGTAACACTCTGCTTGCAGTGTCAAAATTGCAGAAGCTATATCACACTGCTACTGCTTTGCATGAACAGTGCTATTGTGTTTTAGTTTTCGAAACATCACAAATGAGAGGAAAGCTAATTTTAATTATATCATAAAATTACTGGATTCTGAATTTTTGTGCATTTAAATCAAGTGAGTAGACAAAACAATGAACATTACAAACATAACTATCCTATGTCTGATAGTTCTGAAAAGTGTGTGCATGGCTGCCGGTCTATTTTTGGGGGAGATTTGGGATTCTTTAATTCTGCTTTGGATGGTTGGGCACAGTGATCAGTGGGGCAGGGTTACACAGTCTGTCTCCCTCTTCTCTCCTCCGGTTTCATAGCACTTTATTAAGTGATACTTCCAAAACAAGGCCCTCATAGTTGCAGAGCAATAGCCTCGCTGACTGTCAGCTCTTTGCAATATGCTGCTCAGGCTCTTTAGAGCTAGGAGATGATCGTGTGTGTCCTGGCTGGTCAAGAAGAGACGTGTCTTTGTCTGGCTGAAGGTCTGCTTCCATAAACACAGCTTTGGTAGCTGGCGGTCATATAATTAATATGTTCACTAACTGAGGCAATAAATCTGCTGTAGCCCTTAGGCAGTCTGTTATTACATTTTTAATTAATCCCTGTGTGATTAATACTTTGATGATACTAGATGTTTGAGTCATATTGACTACACTGTCTGCTTCTGAGCTATATATTCATCAAGTTACGCTCTTTGCATTTTGCCATCTTTGATGCTGGAGTCACTTGCACTTACAGTAGTAGCCACTGTAGAAAAGCTCCACTCTGCCCTGCAACAACACCACAAGAGTTTCCACACTGAGTTTTTGCTAGCAACCCCTCGTGGGGATTAAGCAACAAGTTATGCAGCAGTGCAGTGTGGTAAAAGTGAAACAATGTCTACATCTGTTGCTGTGCCGTATCGTCTGTCTCATATCTTTACACACATCTTAACTGGAGGAAAGTGGATTTAGAAGATGTGTGATTGGGTAATCTGATTTAACAGAGTGAGGCTGAGATTTGATTGGGAGCAGTCCGCTGATAAGGGGGTGTGAACGGATGGTCCTGTACTGTCCCTGACAGACAGTTGGGCTTTTGTGATGGAAAAGGCTTCTTCCATCACTACCAGCCCTGCCTATCTCAACCCTCCCACCCTTCTCCCTTACGTTCCTCCATCTCGCCACAATCCTCCCTCCCAACTCCTGTACCCCTCCCTATCTCCCCACATCCCTCTCTTTTGTCCTTCTCTTGTCTTGTTCATGGTCAGATTACAGAGCAGGCTGCACCAATGCCACTGTTCAGTCCCTCTCATGTTTCTCATTTTTGTTTTCTGATAAGGTGTTGTAATATGTTTTATTAGTCCTGTAGATAATTGTTTTATGAAGAGTTTTCTACAGTGTACTGTCAACATTTTTTTTTCCTACTGAGGACCATGCTCTTGACATGAATGTTTAAAAAGAAAAGTATGAGTTGAACTTTTAACCTTACTTTCCACACTCTCCCTTTCTGTTTCCCCCAACAGAAGCTAATGAAAATGGTGATAGCTCAAAGGTCATCCCAGACTACAGCCAACTCAGACTGCCCTCGGCTAAAACACTCAAAGCTCTGGAAGATGTCAATACTAAACTCTATATTGGAACAGAGGTAAACATTCCTACCAATAAAATCAGCAACATCGAGCAGTATTTTTCAGTACAACACTGAACTGCTGAATGAGCTTTATAACAAAACTATGAAATACATATAAAAAGGTGTGCATGTTTATACTATGTTCCCTTCTAACATGTTTCATAATGTGTGTGTTTTTACTGCCAGGATGGGGAGATTATTTACACTGACTGGAAACTGGGGAAAGATGACTCTGGACGGCTGCAAAGTGAGTATTCTGGTTTATTATCATTAAAGTCATTAAAGCTCATTAACTGCAAATCATGTATTCTTGACTGCTGACCATTCTTCAAAGCAGACCAAAGTGCGGTTTCTTTTAGTAGTTTGACGTTATACACACAAGCAATAGTATCCTCAAAGTCTTGAGACAAAAGAAGCCAGCAATGGTTTTAATCATAAATACGAATTATTAAAATGACTTTAATAGCCACTATCACTGTAAGTCAACTCTTTGGTTTGGCAGCAATGCTGAATGTAATCCTTATTTACATAGAGGACACAGAGGGTTAATAGCTCCTTGAACTGCATTGCTCTGTTGCTTCTGTGGAAGTACTGTCAGATAAAAGAGTGCACCTGATCTTTCTTTCTGTCCTCGCTCTCAGGTGCCAAGCCGCTCCACTGTTTTAGCATCCATCACTGGCTGGTGAATACGGTGCAACGGTCACCCTTCTTCAAAGACATTATTTTGACGGCGGGGAGCTGGAACTTTGCCATCTGGAAAGAGGGAGTCATGGTAACAACACCTGTCACTTGAACTACAGGAGCCGAAAACATTGCCAACAGTTAAAATCATACCCACGTACTCCATAGGATTAGAATAAAAATGACTAAATATCAGAGTTATCATGGACTTTTAACATAATCAATACTTCGATCCATCATGACGTACACAACAAGAGAAAATACATAATATTTAACTGATAACGATTCATTGCCTTTTAAATACATTGACTCTACAGTATTTTACTTTTTGTAAATTCAGGATGGCCCCATCATCCTGTCAGCAATCTCTGAGCAGGTGTGCACTGTGGGATGCTGGTCCCTGTCCCGACCAGCTGTTTTCTTCATTGGGAAAGAGGATGGCAGCATTGAGGTGTGGAACCTGCTGGAAAAGACCAATGAACCTGTGCAGATCCACTCACACGTTACCAATGCCAAGATTACCTGCATCAAACCCTGGGCCGCCTCCTGTAAGTTCTTGGCCTCTTTGGTGCAAAACACAGCAGTTAGCATATGTGTGGTTTCATTAGGAAGGCATTACTTGTTCCACTAGGATTTGTGTCTAACGTTTTGGTTTTACACCCATATCACATTCTAATAATACGTTTGCCTGAGTGACACTAAATGGAGGTAAACCTAAGATGTAGTTTAGGCAGGTTGCTTCTACCAACGGCAAACACACAAGCTATATCAATGACACTTAATTTGTATGGCCCCTATTTTGCAGGTTAATATAAGGCTAATCAGAATACTTTATTGATCCCCTCAGATACATTTTTAAGTTGCAGTTGCTCACAGTCAGATTTAAGGAAAAAGTAAGATTAAGACAAAAAAATACACAAGGCACACGTGGAACACACGCACGGCACAACGTACAGAAAGCACAAAATGCACACAACGCACATGTACACAATGCACACTAGAAATAAATATTATGAAAATGTAATAATAAAACTAAAGCATTAAAGACAATAACATAAAATAGGGAGTCAGGAGGGGTAAAACATTTTAAAACACAAGTACAATAAAATAAATGATTAAATAAAATAAACAAGGGCCAAAAACATTGTGATATTCTCTCTGCTGCTCAGCTGAAAACTGCTGTAATCTTTTGCCGCTGCGTCTGTTTTATTTATATTTTCACAGCCTTGGGGATAAGTTCCTTGTTGTAAGATTGTTATTTACTGGATTTGTTTTGTACGTACAGCCAAGCAGCACTTCCTGGCTGTGACTGATGACATTGGAATGGTCCGTGTTTTTGAAATCCCGAAGACACTCTACGTTCCCTCCAGGAGTGAGGTAAGACAGGGTCCTTCTCACTTCCCTTATTTGATAGCTCGTCCTCGATAGCTTCGTGAAGGCCGTCTCAAAGCTCTTATTCCTGCCCCGAGGAACGAGCATCGAGGAGAGATCTCTGAGGAGCCATGAGCAAGGATACACGAGAGCAGCAAAGCTGTTGCTAACTCTGCCCATACAGCTGACGCATTCACGCGACGCTTCAGAGGAAAGGACGTCTCATCCCTCTAAAACACATTTCCTCGTTTCCTCTCTCCTCCCATGATTTCCTCTGTCTCTCCCATGCTTCTTCGGTGAGACGGACTAAGACGCAAGGAAAGGCACGCGTTAGGCTACAACATTTTTTGTCACATACAGCAAACATCTCCTCACTATCCGTGAGCTGCCTGTCCCCTGAACACACTGTAAAAAAAACGCGGTCTCTGTAGACAGCCCAGGCTCCACAAACGCCAACAAAAATAAACTGTGCCAACCTGCACCACACAACATAACAAATAGTCTTCCAGCGTTCCAGCCAATAACCGACAAGAAGGATTTGGGGGTGGGGGTTGGGGGGGTTAGTGCGCGGAAGCATGGAAGGGAGGGAGAGGGGACAGGATGAGGAGGAGGGAGGGGCGAGCTAGCCTCGTTTTGTTTGAAAATACTTCGAACGTCAACAAGAATTGCCGTCACCCAACATTGCATAGAGCACCTTTAAGTGAAGTGAGAAGAACCCACAGTCCAACCACCTCCTTGTACTCACTTTAAAGAAGGCTATGAGTTGTCTGTTTGCTTATTATTATGCAAGAAGGAATAATAATTCATTCTTGTTCAAGGTTGAAAAACAGAGGTGATAAACCCAGGTGTGCAACATGCTAACCCTAGGTTAATTTGTAATATACAAATATATTATTAAATATTTGAATAATGAATTCTAATACACAGATATGCTGGTCCAGTGGTCACCAAACCTCCGGTGTAAATTTCTCTTCTGTCTGTATGCAGAGTTTAAATGTGAAGAAATACTTTGAGCTGGAGGAGGACAGGTTGAAGGATTTTTTGAGAAGAGAGGAACTCTGGGAAAAAGAGAAGGAAGCTGAAGAACTCAAGAAGAGAAGAACGGTGAGCTGTGGCGCCTGTCTGTAGAAAGAATGAACAGGCTTTGTGCTCTCCCAACCATCAATATTTGCTGTTAATGTGGCCTCGAATGAGACCTTGTGTCCACCGCTACACTCTAACCTCACAGACAGCCACGGGTATTAGCGAGATTAACAAATTATTTTTAGTTAAACGTGTGCATGCCATTTCAAAGTTGACCCTGGAATAGCTGGAGTCGGCCATTCCTCTCTCTCTCTCTCTGTCTGTCTCTTCTGCTCTAGTCTCTCTTATTCTCTTTCCCCCCCTCATGTTTAATTCAGTCGGATTGTTACTTGATCCTTGGCACTGGGGAGAGTGTATTATTGACAGCCAGTGGCTGGCTGTTTGTCCGATAACTATAGAAGTTACATATTTTAGCGGCTAAACGTTCTAATCTTAGACTTAATGCAGATTAAGTTTTGTTTTGTTGCAGTAATTTCACATTTGTTTTTGTGTTTGTGGATACTCTATTCTTCTATTGTACATATGCTGTTATGTTCACTTCCTGCCTTTTATCGTCACATGACAAGGACAAGAGACCTCAGGAAATGAATGCAAATAAAACTGTATGATTGCTGTTTTTTACACTTTCAGTGTGAATGTGTGCGTAGGCTTGTGATTGTGCATTTCTCTCAGCCGGTCAGGATTAGCAATTAAATAAAAAGTGATTACAGAAAATTGTCATTTAGCAAACCTTCCTTTGAAGGAATACTTTACCTTCAAAAAGATGATGAGTGTTGCCTTGAATTCATGAGGAAAGCGCTGATATTGTCGCATACCTCCGCGGTGAACGAAGAATCAAAAACGGAGAAAAGTTTTGATGCATGAAAGTGTTGTAACCAGTAATGTTTTAGCGACAATGCATGTGTTAGTAGTAGTGTGTGTGTGTGGTAGTACTGTGTGGTACTATTGTGGTAGTACTGAGCATATGACTGGATAAACAAGACTTGGAAAACACTGTACGAGTTGTGTGAGAGTTTATAAACTGTTATTTTGATATAGTATTGTTTTGACCCATATTACTTCAATGTTTCAAGACTTGTCTCTGGTTTTGATTCTCTGTTCACGACGGAGGCATGCGACAATAACAACGTTTTCTTAATGAATTATTATATGTATCATTTGCAACATATTGTTCATGACTTTCATTCTTCTCTGATGTTTGTCTCCAGGAACCTGATAAGCCAGTCATTTCCCTGGTGGAGAATGAAGAGGTGAACGTGAAGGAGTACAATGATTACCTGATGCTGGAGGAAAGCGTCCTGAAGGGCATGGGCCTGTGGCAAGCTCCCGCCGACACACAAGACAACTGATATCACACACATTAACACATACACATCTGCACAAATTGCATGTCATATAAAACAGGTTTTATTATTTTTTATTATTTATAAATTTTGTTTTATAAAAACACTATCTTTCAACATCTTTCATTTGGAATTTGTATCTTTGTTGCTGTTTTCATAATTTTGTATCATAACTACTAATGTATGTATGTATGAACGTATTTTTTTTTATTGAAATATAATCTATATGTAAAATCTGAGAACAGTGAACATTTTTGTATATTGATTCTGCCATCGACATTAAGATCATGTTCGGGTTGGTGCTTCAGGGTCAAACGTGGATTTATTTTCATCCTCCCATCTGAGATCTAGTTACTGGGTAATGCCATCCATTTGCCCCCTTCTTCACCACTGCTCCCTGAGGATGCAGTCTGGAATACCTCAAGGATCTGACCTTTGCAGGAAGTCATTTTATGGCTCTTTAATTTCATGATTCTTATGTTGTTGTTGAAAGCTCCTCTAGTATTAAAATGTATTTTGTATGGCTCATCTTGCGTGCTATTGATAAAGAAATGTTTGATTAAGAAGGAATGTAAAAGTCACAGGCCCATAATGCAAAAGCTGTTAGTCTCCAATCAACCAGTTGGAGTGGGCGAGAAAAATAATAGTATGTACATCTTTCTGTAAATCATTCAGATGATTTTCAGAATTTTTTATTTGGGGAAAAAACATGACTGGACCACATTCTTAAAGTATCACTAATCAATATTCTTATATAAACAATGACTGATGAGGGTGCAATGACTGCATAATGTGAAAGGACTCATTTGTAGTGAAGTAGTGTAGTTTTGGTTCAGTCTCACCACTCTTATCTACCGTGCTTTCATCCACAGCAGGTTTTCAACAAAAAAGCTCTAAAAACCCTCTGTAAACAACATACTTAGCAGCAAACAGCTAATAGAAAAAAGGTTTGCAACTAGCTGGTGCTAGCAATGTGGAGCAGCGAAGGAGACAGATATTTCCTTTAGGAGACCAAAATAGAGTTCGAAGATAAGTGAATATTGGCCAGGTGGTCTAGCCTCGTGAGACCGTCCTGATCTCGCGAGCTCCAGTTTTCCACTTGCAGATCAGTCTGGCATCTTGAGATAGAGAAAATTTGGAGCCGTTCGCCAAATGACCGACCAATCAGCGTTGGTTTTGAGGCGGGTTTAGGTGTGATGCAACGAGAAGCGAATGTTCAGTCTAAACAAAATGGCGGCTTCCACGGATGAGATCGCGCAAGTTTTATCTGAATTAGAAAGTATTCCTTCATTGAAAGAAAAGCAAAAAACAGCACTGGAGGCTTTTCTCGGAGGAAAATATGTTTTTGCTCTTCTCCCGACTGGTTTCGGCAAGAGTTTGATATATCAACTGGCTCCGCTAGTTGTGAAGAAAATTAGCCTTGTGAGACCGTCCTGATCTCGCGAGCTATCTGGCGGAGTCAGGTTAGTGATAGACAGATGGTTTAATCAGCTAACCAGTATTTTCGCCCCTTTCCAAAAGTTCTCCAACGGAAAGTTCCCAGATGGATATGCCGAGCGAATGCGAAGCAATCCATCTGGCGGAGTCAGGTTACAGGTGGCCACAATCATGACTCTAAATTACTGATAATGTTGCTTTGTATCTGCTGAATGTGTAAAAAATAAACTATTTGCTAACTTCTTCAGCAAAGTCTCGCATTACCAGATGCTGCGGAGGAAGGTCTGGCGAGTCCACACAGCATTCTGGGATGGGAGAAAAACGTGCTCTGGTTTATTGGCATTTCTTTAAACCAATCACAATCGTCTTAGGCGGTGCTAAGCACCGGAGAGAGGTACGATGCCGCTGCAAAATAGCCTCGGGAAGGAACTTGTTTTGGTGGAACGTGTACATTCAAAGGTTGTTTTAGTCGTGCAACAGAAAACTCAGATTGGACAGATAGTCTAGCTAGCTGTCTGGATTTACCCTGCAGAGATCTGAGGAGCAGTTAACCATAGTCCTCATAAATCCACCGGAGTTTAAAATTCCAACACAAAGAAAGCATAAGGTAACGGAAATCCAGCCGAAAAGAAGGACATACGGCGGAATGTCCGACGGCAACGGAGCAATCCCGGAAGTGGAAGGTCGTGGATGTAGACTACTGTTGGGTGAACAGCTTGTTTTGCTGCTCTCACATGCTGCTGTGACTTCATGATCTTAACAGTGGTCACATCACATGTAGATTTGAAGCAGCCTGCTACATTGACCATTTTATTAATGTGACTCCAGTCATTCTAATGAGAGAATTCCTATGTTATTATTTTTCAATTTGTTTTTGCCTGTATATAGTGCTGACTAGCTGCTGTCCAATCACTTGTGAGACTCGACTGTTTTGACATTGCAGTGGCACTGCACCTGAATGAGTGGCCTTGAAACTCTGTCAACAGGAGCGAGGGAGCAGTGGAGTGCTGTTCACAGCGACAAGTAGCTCTGCAGCTAAAAAAAAAGTGTCATTAATTTCAGTTAGACGCTTTCAACACAGTGGAAATGTTTTCCTAAGTGAAATATTTACTTCTGTCACATTGTTCACAACATTTCTGAGAATTCTGCTTGCCTTTGCAATATGTTGCAACGAGTACCTCTCCAGCTCTCTGGACTCCATTAGTTTCGCTCCTTCATGGGGATAAAATAAGGACGCCAGGGTCCACCTCAGGTCAAGAGCAGGCCAGCAAACCTATAGTCACAACTGACAGCCGGTATCCTGCCAGAAAAGAGGCTGGAGGGACAGAGGGGGGGGGGGGTCGCTGCATAATATAGGGCAGCGGTCTAGTGCCAGGTTTTCACTCTGTGTCTGAGATGCCTCAAAAGGAAAGAGAGCTAAGAGAGAGGATTGCGAGAACAGATGAACAACAGCAATACAAATTGTTGAATGTTGGGTGAGAGGGGGAAGGAGAGAGTGAGAGAGAAGAAAAAGAAGATGGCAAGAGATGGAAAACAGAGTGGGTTCCCCTCTAGAGAAGTGAGCTGTGGACGACTTCACTCTGGCCATGACTCATTCACGTGGACGGTCCTGTCACAGAGCGGCGGGGTGCACAGAGGCAGGCGTCCATATGGCCCCTGAGGCACCAACAAGGCCGGGGTGACAAAGGGGGCCTCTGCTCTCCAGTCCTCAAACCTCTCTGGGAATTCTGTTTCGCAGTCCCTCTCTCGTCTGCGGAGCCTCTCACTTTCTCCCAGGCCAGCTCAGGAATGTGCCTTCTACATACCAAAACACACACACACACACACACACACACTCACACACACACACACACACACACACACACACACACACACACGGCTGCTGGTTAGTTATTGTTTTCTGATGCAAAGACTGTTGTGCAATTGAGTAAGCTTGCATGCAACGTAAACATCCGTGGCATTTCAAGTTCCACAGACATGCAGAGACGTTTGCAGGTTATAATCTCTGCTGCTTAGCACTCACACTTCTTTAATGTTTTTGGACAATGAGCAACAGCACAGCCCCCCCCCCCCGGCATGAAGGGAATTGCCTGCCGTCCAATTTTTATCACCAATTCTTCAAAGTTTTCAAGCCAAATCCTGGGAAACAATGTGAGCAGGTGCTGGGCAGGAGGGGCTGTAAATCTGGCCTGGCGAATTAAGCCATTGCCTTGGCATTGTTCTGGCTGGCCTCTTAGCTGCTCCTGCTGGGGAGGGTGTTAGGTGGGGTGGGGTGGAGCGAGGGTCTGCTGCCTAAATCTCCCAACATGGGGCACCCTGCACATTTCACACATAGTCATCTAAGTTAAACCCCAGCTGCAGAGGGCGAGATACACAAACACACAACGTCACAGGTCCTGCAGGAGAAGGAAAAAGTGGTTGCCTCTGAGGAAATGATTGTTCAGACATGTTTCTAATTCTTTTCTTGTCCATTTGCATCCAATTAAAAAACAAACAAACAGTTTCCTCAGCACCTTCCTTTGACATCAAAGCAGCCGGTTGCTAAAATTATCCACGGTTTAATCGTCAGGCTATGTATGTTTCATTGCTGTAAAGTGTAAAAGACGTTTTTCTTTAAACCCTCTAAGAGGTTGACGGTAGGTTTCATTAGTTGATCCTTGACCTCATAAGAGATCAGGTGACCAGGGCACTGCTGTGGAATGTTCCCTCTTGACTCCTTTTCTAATTTCAAAGCTCTCAACAGTTTGAATTCTTGTCATTTTTACCAGCTCCAACTCAATGTACCAACCATATGTGTGTGTGTGTGTGTGTGTGTGTGTGTGTGTGTGTGTGTGTGTGTGTTTGTGTTTGTCCTGTGATTAGTCAAGAGTAGAAAATGTAAAAGTACAGCACAGTTTGACAAAACTAGACAGTATCTTACAGTGTTCATCAGCAGAGTAAGTTTGCTTTCTGAGCAATTCTATCTACTGATGGAAACAATTCATCTTTGAGACATTATTTAAGGATAATAATAAGACGAAGCAATTCAATAATGTATGGAAGTACATTTAGGCCCATAAAATATGCATGTACTACTTATGACTCATGACTTTTTTTTATCACTTTTTTCTATATACTATACTATCACTTTTTGCGACATTATTCAGATTTTTTATATCAAAAATAGAGCCCAGTTATTAGATATGAAAGGGGAGAGAGAGGCGGAGTGACATACTGCAAAGGCTGCAGGTCGGAGTCGAACCCGCTGCCGCTGCGTCAAGGAATAAACCTCTATTTATGGGAGCCCACTCTAGCAGGTGAGCTATCCAGGCTACTATGACTTTTTTATCACTTTTTTTGACATACTATATGATGATTTTTTTTTTTTATCATTCAACTAACTTTTTTCCAAAATGCTATATTATGACTTTTTATGACTTTTTTTTAGACATACTATACTTTGACTTTTTTTACCATTTTTTTGATATACTGTACTATGACCTTTTTCATCATACTATACTAGGACTTTTTTATCACTTTTTTGGACATACTATATAATGACTTTTTTTTTATCACTTTCAATAACTTTTTTCCGAAATGCTATATCATAACTTTTTATGACTTTTTTCGACATGCTATTGTATAACTTTTTCGATATACTATACTATGACTTTTTTATCACTTTTTTCGACATACTATACTATGACTTTTTCCTATGACTTTTTTGACACACTATACTTTGACTTTTTTTTTTACAATTTTCTTTATATACTGTACTATGACCTTTTTCATCATACTATACTATGACTTTATCACTTTTTTCATCATACTATACTATGACCTTTTTTATCACTTTTTACGACATACTACATAATGACGTTTTTTTATCACTTTCACTTTCACTTTTTTCCCAAATGCTACATTATGACTTTTTTCAACATACTGTGCTTTGACTTTTTTTTTTTTTTTTTTTTTTTACAATTTTTTGATATACTTGACTATGACCTTTTTCGATTATACTATACTATGACTTTTTTATCACTTTTTTCAACATGCTATACTATGACTATTTTAACAATTTTTTTTTGACATATTATACTATGACTTTTCATCACTTTTTTCAAAATGCTATTGTATGACTTTTTCGACATACTATACTATGACTTTTTTTACTATTTTTTTGATATACTTTACTATGACCTTTTTCGATTATACTATACTATGACTTTTTTATCACTTTTTTTGGCATACTATACTATGACCTTTTTATAATTTTTTTGGCATACTATACTATGATTTTTTTGATATACTATACTATGATGTTTTCATAAATTTTTTGACAAACTATACAATGACTTTTTTATCACTTATTTCAACATGCAACACTATGACGTTTTTCAACATACTATACTATCACTTTTTTTTATCACTTTTTTCAACAGACTATACTATGACTTTTTTCAACATACTATTCTATGACTTTTTTTGACATACTATACTATTCTCTTTTTTATCACTTTTTCATTATCTTTAACCTGATAAACTATTTTTTTTATTTTACATTATTGGTATTATTCAGCATTTCAATGAAATTCACACTATGTAAACCATTTCCACGTTTCCAACTATTCTCAGTACTTCACCTTCTTCTTACGCAATTATGCCAGCAATCCAGTTTAGCTTTAGCAATTTACCTTTTTAGCATTCTCAAGCATTTTCTGCATTTGTAGTTACTCTATATAGGCCTATAACTATATTATAGATGAGTGTGCTATTTTGGATGTTTCCACTTCTAATAATTAGTTTATATATTATACTGCCCTTGTTTATATGGTCTTTGGTAAAGTAGTTGTACAAAAATAAAGTTTGTTATTGTTCTGAGCAAGGACCTCTCAGGCAGGAGATTCTCCCTCAACCCTGCTGTGACAGGCAGCATGAACGACTGATGCTCTGCCGCCTGAGCCTCATCAAAAGAAGGTCCTTCAGTGAGGAAATATTCACAATATTTTTACCAGAGGAATTCAGGTTCAGGTGCATATTGAGATGTTTTTCATACGGTATCTTGGCATAAACCCAGACCAGGATGCAGCGCCTTCAGAGTGGGATCTGTCATCTAAACTATCAGTCTATCAGAGCAAAGATATGGAAAACCCTTAAGGCTTTTCCTATGGAAACTTTGAACTGTCTTTTTTTAACATATAGTCATCAGTGATGACAAACAGTCAGTGATTGAACGGAAGTGTAACCAAAGACATATTTTGTACATAACTTTGCTTCCATGAAATAAAGTTAATTTGTTGGTTGGAAGTTCACACATAGATCTACAGTATGAAATTCTGTGAATTTTGAGAGTGAGTTTTTAGGGAAAGTTTTGCTCAAGGGAAGAGTTCCACATATTCAGAAGTGTGCTTATTTGCTTTCTTGTGAGAGCTAGATGAGAAGATTGATACCACTCTCATGTCAGTCTGTTGATTATGAAGTTTTCGTATTGTTTTCGCATTGCTAGACCTATCGCCACAGCGCTGTGGAGTAAGGCCTTTGTGCTAAACTATGCTAACTGGCTGCTGGCTGTAGCTTCTTATCTATCCTACAGACATGTGGTATCGTTTTTCTCATCTAACGCTCAGCAAAAAATGCAAATGAGCGTAGCCTATTTCCCAAAACTATAAAAAAAAGAGGCTAGCTAGTAGTCAGTCAGAATCAAGGAGACTTTTCAAGCAGCAGGCAAACTAAGTTTTACTGCTGACAGCTGGAGAGTGCTCTGCTGACAGGAGGCAGGCGATAGCATAAACTAAAATACCGACTGTGTCACTCCACTTCCTCTGCAGAGAACAAAGTTATCACTGCACCTCATTTCAGCATGATGTTACAGACTGGTTGGAGGATGAATCACTACAAAAGGTGTGCCACCTGCAAGTTTATCAAACCATGGAGGCCCAAATCTTCTCAGATTTGGGCCACAGCAGCTGTCAAGGCCTCTTTTCAGTCTCACCTTTCACATTTTTCTCTCCTATCAAGCGGAGCAAACCCTCACCCTCATCCTGTCCTCACGCTGAAAGGATATTGCTCTCGTCTGAAAGAGCAGGAGGGGGAGAGGTGATGAGCAGCTTACTTCTAGGAGAGATTAGCCTTATTAAAATGAAATAGTCTAGTCCTGAGTGACAGAGCAATGGAGGTGGAGGAGGAGGGCAGAGTCAGGGAGCACGGAGGAAAGGGCCTACGTTGTGTGAGGCCCGGCCCCTGAGGATCTGAAGCACCGCTCCTCTGTGTTCTCCTTCCCCCCATTCTTCACTTTCACCTCTAGCTCTCTCCTCATCTCCCCCCCCCCCCTTTCCTCTGGTCTGCTCTCTCATCATCACCGCGGTCCAGAACAGGCGGATCTGTCAGCGGTGCGTCAAGAGATCTGCCCTAAGGCCCTCAGATGAGCTGCCAAGTACAGGGGCTGGACTGTAGAGGAACAAAAGACCCCCCAAAAAAACACATCAGAAAGTTTTGGACCTTGGTAAAATGTGTTCAATAACCCTCCTATTGAAGGGCACTGCATGTATGGAATGTGTGCCCAGGGTCACAGCGTAAAGGTTCCCAGCAATTACCTAGGCTTAGTTTCGTCCATGTTTATAAGGAGTGAATGGGTAGTATGTTTTGGAGAACATTAACCAACCTGAGCCTCTCAGAACACGTCCAATGAAAGATGTACAAAAGGACTGACCGTGCTGAATATGACTTTGTAATTTGTACCTAATGACACTGTGGTAATCCTTGTTATGCACATAAAGCCATGATTGAATCCGAAGACCAGAATGCACACCATGTTTGTGACTGACTCTCATGCTGGCCTAAGAACAAGATACATTTATTCCTCTGGAGATAAAGAAAGTATTAAAAGCCCCAAAAAACAAGGTTTTAAAGCCCAAATTGTACTGTATTAACAGAAATATTAGTCACAAATTTTCCTATTTGAAAGAAAGAGCCAGGAAGTTGTGATAAGACCGCTGTCAACACAACGTACAGACCTTTTAACTCTACCAACTTAAATAATTAACAAACAGCAAAGGCCAATCGAGAGGAAGGTGGTTAAAGGCACAGAAGCAAAGAAGGTGTTTTGAATTGACTAATTTTGGTCAAAAAGTGTATCTTAATAAATACATAGACAATACATGTATATACTTACACACACACACACACACACACACACACACACACACACACACACACACACACACACATGTCCTATGTTCAAAACATTTATATATTCTTTTACTCTTTGTCACTTTCTGGATATGGATCCTTGATTTTTCCTGAAGCGCCTTCTCCTTCTTTGTCAGTGTTTGGGTGTTCTGAGACTGTTCACCTTGCATTCCACTTCTTGGTGAACCTGGAGCTGAGAGAGCAAACATTTCCACATCCTGGGAAACAGTAAGGTTTACACAAAGCACAATATAAAAATAGCATGCACTGATGACTGTCCTTGCTTCCTTCGGATGTGATTACTGCAGCTGACTACATGTTGCTGGCATGAAATACTGTAGTTTAACACAATAAATCTTGATACATCAGTTATTTTAGTTTGAATAAAATCATCACCAACTGCTTTACTTTAATGTCACATAAAGGTCCAATCGCCCCAAACCTTTATTATCATGTTAACACTTTACTACCGGGGAAGAAAGTCTAAAACAAAGGCTGTGTGTTTTTGTGGTTGGCTGGTTGACTTGCAGCAATGATACTGACTCACAGTTCAGCATAGATTAAGTAACAGGAGGGAGAAGAAGAAGAAGAAGAAGAAGAAGAAGAAGAACAAGAAGAAGAACAAGAAGAAGAACAAGAAGAAGAAGGGGAGAAAAGGTCTGGTTTCACATGCAGGTGGCTGTCAAGGATGTTTACCTGAAGATACCCATATCTCTTGTTGCTTCCAAATTAGAAATGAACAAAAGTATAGTTCTGTTCTCTCCAGACAGATGGTCTGATATCAAGTGGCGACCCTGACTATCCACACAGGCGCCGTTGTTATTATGTCTACCACTGTCTTCATATGGGATTTCACTCTTGCTTTTATTGGGGCTGAGAGAACTGCTATGCAAGTCAAACATGGATGAAGTACTTTACAAATAGGCACCTGAGTCCTTTTCCAGATGTTTAAAAATGGAATTTGAAAATGTTATTAGTAAATATTACTCATTGTCAGAGTGAATTATTGTTCATCTTGAAAAGACCCAAAATAACTAAACTCTGTTTAATTTGTCAGTTAAATATTTGGCTCCATCGCCACACAATTCCAGTCTGAATGATATGATACAGTACAGTAGATTTTTTTCCTTAACTTCAGTGGGGATATGAAAAAAGGGCTTCAGGGTGCAGGCAGGTATGTGTACATTCTGTACCCTAGATCTTTCTCATACCTGTTCAAGGCAGCCATAAAAACACGACATGAACCTACAGTAGTGACATCAAACAAGGCTTGAAACCATTTAGTGCTGAAAGGCCCGCGGCTGCTCTGACTTCTCATGCTAGCTGCCAGAGATATGTATCACCTCAGCTGGAGCCACTTGGGCGCAGGTACTTTCATGGTCCTGGTTTTAGATCTCATTTTGGAAAGATACTTAAAATTACATTTAACTGTTTCAGCAAACTGCTTAGGAGTCTACACATTGATCTAGGTTTAGGTTTATTGTGTCACAAATGCTTCTGGTAATGTTGCTTTTTTAGCCACAGTAAAAGTGTAGCCTTCCAGCAGTGGATTTTACTGGATGGCTAAATGCAGCTGCATGCTGGGAATGTCCCTGAAGCTGGAAGTCGTTTTGGGAGATTCCCACAAGCCAACAAGGGCAATTCCCCAACTTATTTATCTGTTCTCTGCTGAGGCTGGCTCACAATGCTACCACAGCAAAGAGATAAATCTTCAAAAAAATAACACAGAGACCATTTTCCTGAAGTTAAGATTTTCCCATTGGTTTTCAATAAAACAAAGTTTAGAATGGTTTGGGGAAATGCGGCTGCAGTGTCAAGTCATTTAAACAAGAGTGATATGATTTCTGGGCCACATGTAGAATACCATATGTGTCTGTATAGAGATTTTCATAACAAGTTTTTTATGAATGAATTCCAGGGTTGTCTATGTGCGTAGGAGTCAGACGATGTTAACTGTGCACTAAAAATGACTTTGCAATCCCAGATAATGTTGGTATTTTTTAGCACATACATTTTGTTTTCTTTGTTTAGAAAGCTGCATAATCAGATCTGTGAAATCCCATTCCGGTGTTAGGGAAGCTTTAGGTCAATGTTGAGTTTTAAAGCAACACTATGTAACTTTTCCCACATTGGTCCCCCTACAAGTTGTCTCATTGGAACTACAGCTGCAGCTAAAAGTTACATAGTGTTGCTGTAATGAGCATTTCATTCTGGTCATTCAAGGTGATATTGGCTTGATGGTGTTTTTTGCCTCCAACGGTGCCTTACAGGCAGCTAACCCTAACCATTGCTGCGCTGCCTGGGAGCAGACGTTGGGGGCAAAAAACACCAAATACCGTGATATTGCAACTTAAACCCCGACTGTGTGGTGGAAAATGTATTAATTATGTAGTAAAAATGAGGAAATGTCTCTGAGATGAAAGCTCAATTATATCCTAGGCAGATTATAGCTGACTCCAATGATGGACTTTGTGTCTCTGCCAAAAACAGAGAACAGAGAACCATGTGAATGTAAAATAATATACTTTATTATGACCATACATTTCTTAGGATCAATACAAAGCACTTTTCTGTTTTCTTTAGTGATGCTTTCCATGTGACATTTTTTCTCCAGAGGACAAAGAGGACAAGACACAACGATTAACCCTCAAAAATGTTCACACACAAAAATGATGCAGGTGTTTGCTGATATATTATGTAAAAGAGAGGTGAGAAGGCGGTAGCTGAGCATATGCTAAAACAGACAGGAAGAGTACCTAATATGGAGCCACAGCTTTGGAAAACAACAGAAAGAGTGTATTTCTTTGAGCATCACTCACATGGCTTCATCATAACAAACCCCTCAGTCAAACTGAATCTTAGAAGTGTTTACCGGCAATTTGAAAGGATAATCTAAGTGATGCTCTCCATTTGGTTTCTATGCTGTAAATGAGGCCCTGGTTGTTTTTGTGTTGCCCAGGCAGACAGATGGTTGGAAAGGAACCCTGCTGAAACTCACTTTCGCCGGACCCACTCAGACTGACAGCAGCAGCCACAGCTTCACCACCATGAAGCAGCAGGACTGTGAACAGAAAGCATGCTGGAGGGTGGGGTGTGGAATAACAAATAAAATGAAAAATGTACCAATAACTGAAAACTCTACATCAATTGTCCATCTTCAAGCCCAATCTAATGTATCTTCCTTCAATCAAGTGTTTAATTCTGCAACTGGGTTTCACAGTTGAAACTGTCTGATGTTAATTGTCATATTGTTAGAAAAACAAGAATTTGAAATGCAAAATTTTGGTAGTGGAAATAAATGGCTATATTCAATGATAACAGTGAAAATACTGTATATTTGTACAATTTGGAAGTGTCCCAAACCGAATCACTGTTTGCCTTTAAATCCTCTGGAGAAAAGCTTGACCAGTGAAATCATCTGTCTAATGGAGGAACAGCGTGATGAACCAACAAGCATACATTACAAAATAAGTCTTTTTTACACATAAATATCAAATACAAAGGCAGATGGGAAGGAGCCTTGTTAATGTCAGTAAAGCTTTTGACCATGCGATGTTCAGTACCTTAAAAAAAAATACAATATTCATATACACAGCTTAGTCCAACAGAGTCACAAAACAATGTCAAATATATACACAATGCAATAAAAATAACAATATCACTTTTTTCTGCAAGAGCACGATTTTATCATATATTTTACAGCTAAAGTTGTACCATTAGTCCAGCACATTTAGATGTGTACAGGTAGCTTGAAGGGAGGAAAAGCCACTATTACTACAACACTACGAGGTCATCAGAAGTATTTAAATACGCCATTGAAATAGAAGCTGTAAAAAATAATATACTCCGAATACATTTATATAATTATATACATATACATATAGGTTAAATACTGATCATTCTGAATCCCTGGATTGCTGAAAAGGTCCTTTGTCGATTTAGGCAGCTAGCTAAGTCTTACTAACTGAAGCCCTCCGCTAACAGTTCCCACTGCTGCTCTGAAAATTGTGCATTTCACATTTCGGTATCTATTTCACGGTTTTGTAAAAAAGCTGGGAGAAGCAGAAAGGTGACTGGTTGGTGGTATTTAAAGGAATAGTTTGACATGTTGAGAAAATATGCTTATTTGCTATTTTTGCAGAAAGGTAGAAGATTTGATAGACGTTAGCTAATCTTAGCATAGCATAAAGACCTTGTGCAAACGCAAAGATTAAATAAACACAATGTAATGTGTTCATTAGTGAGTTTTAGAAGTGCTGGTAACTTGTTACTTGTTTTACCTTCGGACAGAACTAGGCTAGCTGTTTCCCCTTGCTTCCAGTCTTTAATGCTAAGCTAAGCTAAGCTAAACATCTTATATGTACAAACACAAGAGTGGTAGGCTATCAATCTTCTCATCAACTCTCAGCAAGAAAGTGAATAAGGTAATTTCCCAAAGGTTGGACTATTCTCTTAGGCTTAAAGTGAATATGATGCCACATATAACACATTTTTTGTTCCTGCTTAAGATCAAATACATCTCTACTGTACACCTTTCTGTTAACAGAGATCAGATTATTACTATTATTAATAAGTTATAAACCGTATCTTGTATCCAATTCTGACAGGTGTGGGTATGCCTGTACATGGGGGTCTAAACATGTCAAACAAAGCAGAACATAAATACATTTTAAGCCATATTCTTATTTATCTTTAAGAGGAGGTTTCAGTGGCGGCTGTTTCACCCTCAACTCAGTCCACAGTCCACATTATTTACTGCATGAAGTAAAATGACAATCTACACTACTGCCTGCCTCATAAGTGCATTATTGTTGTACAACATTTAGTGTTTCATACCTCAATAGAAAAGCTCTCTGCTGCCTTAAAAAAGGAAATCCATCCTCAAACAGAATGTACACCCGTTCCTCCCGTGATAGTGGTTTGTGTTATTAAGCATTGTTTACATGCTCGAAAAAAGACAGTAGAAGCTAGAAACTCAGAGGTTTTCCATTCAGCATTAGAGATTAATGTTCTGGTTCAACAAAATACCGGAACATATTTTTTCCAATGCCAAAAATGATAGATGGTGTGTCTTGACTGTAGAATCGACATGGTTTTGTTTTCTTTGCACATTTTTTAAATTATTGTAATGACCTAATTACATATTTTTGTTGGAAACAGTTGAAAGGCCCAATACATCCCTTATTTTTTCCTACCACCGCATAGATGTGGAAGTGTCCAATGTCCAAATGTTGCATCAGAACCCTGCCAACAAAATACTTACGGGGGAGGCACTGGTATATTTTGGTATGGAAATGGTCAATGAAAAAAAAAAAGTGTCTATCAGTAACTTTGCTCCACAAATGTTGGCATCAGTATTACCGCTGAAAAGTTTGTATGAATAGAGCCCCATAGTACGCAGGGTGGATTCGTACCTGCTCAAAAACATAATATACTGCAGCCTTTTTCGATGTAGAAACAACTCTTCATAACATCATAGAGGTTATCCTGTTGGTTGTCAACACTATCAAAATCACACGAGGGAATGCATTTTATTTCAGGGTGGATTTTCCTCTTGACGTACCACCTTCACACAATTAAGGCACCTTTTAAACCCCTGAGGGGTCAATGGGTTCTTCTAATAAGAAGAGAAGCAACAATAACAACATGGAACACAGAACCGGACTGAAACAAACCAACAACATAAAGTAAGACAGCCGACAAAATGAAAGGAATGTCTATGGGTAAGGTACAAACGCCAGAAGTGCCCCGTTACACATCTTCTCATCCTTTAGGTTTTTACAGCAGCACCGCGCGTACATCACAGGATCTCCATGGAAACACCGTGGCTGTATCCTGAAGCACCTTAATCGGTAAAGAAGGTCTTCTCCAAACCCCATCAGTCCTTATGAGTGTGTGAGTGGATATGTGTGTGTGTCACTGTAGTAGGAGTCAGTATCCGACGTTGACCTTGTTCTTGTTGAGCTCTCGCTCCAGGTTTCCTATCAGAGTGTCGATGCTCTCCTGCAGGTCTCTCAGGTTGACCCTGTTGCTCAGCACTGGGCTGATGTCCTGGATCTTCATGTAAGCCTGGTAGGTGTGCTCTTTGGGCAGACGGGGGGGAAGGATGTGGTCGCACACCCTCTCCTCCTCCTTGTCCTCTATATTCTGCCCATTGCCTGAACCATCACTCTCTACTTGCTTCTCCTCCTCCTCCTCCTCCTCGTCCTCTTCCTCATTTTCCTCCTCCTTCACCGCCTCCTCTCTCTGAGGATGCTCCTGCTCAGCAGGATCAGACGCAGGGCTCGGGACCATCTGCCCCTTATCTTCCTCTGTATCCTCAGGCTTCTTCTGGGCCTCCTCAGCTGCCTCTGTATCCTCGGAGGGCACGTCGTCATAGTCCGCCTCCTCTTTGCTGGGAGGCAGCAAAATATCACAAGGGAAGTAGCTCTCGCCGCAGCCGCTCCAGTCGCCGGCGTAGCGGTTGCTGGGGCTGTCCAAGCGTCCCGGTTTGGGCCGCAGAACGCCTGCCATCTCCGCTTCAGAGAGGTTCAGGACCTGGGGGCGCTCTTTTCTCCGCCTTATGGGAGGAGCTGACAGCAGGTCAGATGAGGCCGGAGCCAAAGAGGCTACAGGGGGCTGGGAGGAGGACCGGCCATGTGGGTCCACAACTGGAGAAGCAGACAAAAAAAGGCAAAAGACAGGCAGAGTTAATGAGATGTATAGAGAACATTTGAAATAATATCTTTAAAGAAATGGTTCCACATTTTGGGAAATACACTTATTTGATTTCTTTGCCAAGAGTTAAATGAGAAGCTCAAAACTACTCTGTATTCTAAATATGTGGCAACAGCCAGCAGCAGGTTAGCTTAGCTTAGCATAAAGACTGGAAGCAGGGGGAGACAGCTAGGGGTGGAATTTATTTACCTTTTGGGAAGAATATTTCCCAAAATTACAAAATATTTGTTTAAAACATTTTTTTTTTCAAGTATAGTGTGCATGTGTATTTATGTTCTTATCTATTTATTATTTCATGTTTTTATGTGTTTTTGTGTGAATGTGTATGTGTTGGCTACCTGTTGTGAACCAAATTGCCCCTTGGGGACATTAAAGACATTTCTATTCAATAAAAGGTTAGTTCACACAAATTACAAAAGAAAAAAAAACCTTTCATGGCATCTATCCTTGCAGATATTTATGTTTTTTTTAGCCCATATTTTGAGATATCTGTCTCACTAATTTGACCACCAACCCGATTTTGATAGGAACTATTTATTTGGTAGAAAGTAGTTCAAGTGAAAACTCTTCACAGTGAGGTTTGGATAATCCTGAGTGTTGATTATGGACAGTCACATTGCTGCTTTAGTTATTTTATTGTAAATTGTAAATGCTTTGAGTGCTACAAACTAAATTCCAGGAATCTTAAAACATAGGCACAAAACCAAAACTATCTGCAGAGCAAGATATCACAATGCGTAAGGGACAAAATATATATTTTTTTGTAATTTGTGTGAACTGACCCTTTGGTCCCCCTTTTGGTCCCCCCTTCGGGTAACTTCATGGTTAAAAATGACATTAAAAACATGCTGTGAAAACGGCAATCCTTTTTTTGTAACACAACTGAGACCACAGGTTTATCTGTACTAACTTCTATCGGGGCAACAAAGGTATCTGGATAATCCAGCAATACATTCATTAAATTGTGGGAGCCCTGATATAAACCCTGCCAAAATAATCGAACATGCCATGCTGTGTTTAAAGTCAGACAAACACATGCTGAAGTCACACCACCACACTCTGTGACTCTAATGCCATCCTTCTGTACTATTTGTTATCAACTGTTGACTAAACCAAACTTAAAAATGAACTAAACTGGAACCCTGTTTGGACATTATGAAAGAATCATCTGACTGTGCAACAAAAGTGAACAGCGAGCACTCCAACACAACCAGCCCAGTCCGGTTACCTGTCTGTCTTTATCTCTGTGTACCTATACTTGTTGACACCGCTAGCTCTCCCTTACTGGATTGGAAAGGAACAAAAAACAAAAAATGTTAAAAGTTATGGCTATAAGTCACGTACAAGAGGTACAATATAAACAAAAAATAATTGTATTTTGTATAGGTGTAGGAAAGAGGATTTAAATGTTATCTCTACAAAAATGTATGACTATTTATATTATGAATCATGTTGACTCCATTTCATATATCAGGAGTGGCAGATGCTGATACAGTATTTATGTGCAGCAATTGCATGCCTTGCAACTCTCCTGAGGCTAAAGACTCAAGCAATTATCACCTGAAACAAACAGAAATTATCCTCCTTTAAGAGACAACGTGTTATTTGATTTCAGACATGATTCACTGATGAGACAATTTAAGTTATTAGCTGTCAGCAGAGAAAATTAAGGCATGAAGCAGAGAAAAATACTGCTTCTATGTGCCGATTTTCTCCCTTATCCCTGTACAAGGCACAATAACAAGAGCCTAATACACACACACACACACACACACACACACACACACACACACACACACACACACTTCTGTCTGTCTAACCATCTGCACACATATGTTCATGCTCTCTCACAGTACCTGTAAATAGTGTCACTTAGTGTCAGATGCCCCTGCATTTGCCCAAAGACAAGCACACTTGAGGCCTTAGCAACAATGCCTTGGAGGGTTGCGTATTTGTGTGAGAGGCGTGATCAGGCGGCTGAAAATATGCCATAATGATTGTGAAATGTTAGGGTAAAGCTTCAGGGGCTGAGGTCTAAGGTTAAGCCTGGAATGTCTTTAATTATAGCCCAGGCATCCTATGCTTTGAGCTGGGGAAGCGGACAGAATGGAGATGGCACTGAGGGTGTAAAAGAAGGCTTGAACCTGGACTGAGAGCTTTGTCGAGGTTATTACAGGTTATCATAGGCACTGCGTGACATCAGCTGCAGACAGGAGTGCAGAACAAGTGCACGCTTCTACTGAAGAACCACTTGACCCCATCTCCCTCCTTTATTGTCTACATCTGTGTTCTATCCTCTAAAAGAAAAACATCTTAGCACTTTTTTTGTTTCTTCTTTTGAAATTCCACTTGTACTTCACCAGACTACCTGCAATTACGGGGATTCACAGATGTGTGTTTCTTCCCCAGTTGATGTAAAGGAGGGTGGAGGGTGCTCAACTTCAGTAGTTTACACAGAATTGGTTTAATGTAGGTGTCTGAGGATGCAGTTAAATTTAGAGGCCAGACCAGACATAGTCAGTTCTTCAGCACATCTGTTTAAAGCTGCAGGTTACAGGGAAGGGCTCTGAGGTTTTGAATCTTTCAGGGATAAAGTCTGACCAGCGTGATGTTTGGAAAGCTTTGAAAAGATTTTTCAAAATAGGACAGCACGCATGTGAATTTTGAAAGATGTGTGCCTTGAGACACACTGAGGAAGAAGAGGTTCGGTTCATACCTCGGTTCAGACATCACGGTTCGGTACAATGGAGGGAAAAGCATAACAAAAATGCAGAAGGCAATTTTTTTTATTGTGCATGTCTCAGGCTGTACCACCTAGTGTCATCCAGTCTCTCCCCTGAGCTAGCTGCAACAGCCTGAAGCGTATAAAGTAAACAATAAGTAGGCTACCCCACATCATCTCCAGACTCCATCTGGAACTTGTAAACAAAATAAGACAATCAGCTAGTAGTGTGATACGGAGACAAGCGCTGCTCTCATATGTGAATGCACAGAGCAGGGGTGTTAAAAGAGCAGCTTCGGTTACACAGAGCAGTTGGCGAATTGTGGCGTTAGCCTCACACGCTAACAGCGGAGCTAGCAGCAAACACCGAAGCTAATAGCGAAGCTAACGGCGGAGCTAACAGCTAACGGCGGAGCTAAAAGCGGAGCAAACAGCGAAGCAAATGGGCCTGGAAGCCATTTGTGGTCGAGGCAAGAAGGGATACAGCTACAGTACATCCGGGTTGTATATGGAAGGGACTAGTTTGCTTCGTGTGGACGTTCTCTTAATACATCCATGGTGTGGACTCACTGGACCGATTCGACATGTAGGCAGAGCTTGGGAGCTTCAGAGCCATAGACTGTATATAAGAATGGACCAACAGATCCCGTTGCTCTGGACGGAGACCAGTGAAGGCCTTTAGAAGCACTTTTCCGGTGAGCGCTGAGTGTTACTGCGCAGCCTCCAACTGCGCAGTAACGACGTAAATGTGACGTGAGCAACGTGTCTGAAAGTTGTGAGTCTTCTGGTAGCTGTGCCAAGAGAAATCTCAATCATTCCCAATCTTGCAGAGAAGGAGAGCGTAGGTATATGTAAGGAGATAACGTGGACACAGGCTAATTATTGCTAACTAAAATGCTAGTTAACATTAATTACACTTAAACAGCTAATGTAAGTCCAAACTGCCTGCGAGCTTCTCCTGTACTATACGGTAATTCCTCTACTATGCGACAGTAAGTCGCGTGGTTATGACACAATCGTTAGCCTATTTTTACAAAAACGTATACTACGGAGCCATAACGTGAGGTACAAGGTAATGGAGCCTTTTATACATTGTCGTGTTTCTTTAGAAATAAACAATGGACAAATAAAGTCTTTAAACGCTGTCAAAGTGACGCCAAAATGAATGGCAGGTCAATGGGATGCTAACGTCGGGTTGATCGCTTTGTAGCATCAAAATGGCGCCATAGGAGATTCGAGCTCTGGAGCGAAGCTTACCCCCTTGTTCAGAGCTAAGGCGGGGCTACAGATTAGGTGTCCCTCAGAAACGCATATGTAACAGTAGTTCCACATTACATTAATTCACTTGCACGCGACTTTTATTTATTTTTATACCGTGTATTCTCCGTGTAAATTCATGTGCCGAACCGAGACGCCCGTACCGTTTTGGTTCAACACGAATACATGTAGGCTACCGTTCCACCCCTAAAAGGCAGGCTTAGTTTTGGATTGATGACTGTGCATATTTAACGTTGGATTTAAATGGATTTTCAAACAGTCTCATCATCACCTCAATGTTTATAAAAATGATAATAACCAACAGAGAAACACAACTGCCAGCTACAGTAATAAGGTTATGTCCTTATAGCAGTAATGTTTTTTCACACTCTTATCTTTTCAACCTGTGTGTAGGCAGAGCATTTGTGAATTGTGTAATGTTTTGATTAATATCCGACAGTAGGCTAGCTAAGATTTAAACTGCACCACAGCAGCCACGGAGTGGCTCACACATTGGTTGGAGATGTAGTGAACACAAGATTTAAAATTCAATCAAATTAAATGAGTTGCTGTGACTAATACAAATGTTCCCCCGCCTACAGCTCTTTTTTTTAATCATTCTCGACTCCCTCCTGAAAAATCTTTGGATCCCTTCATATCTCACACTGAGCAGACAGCTGCAGCTGGCAGAGAGCAGCTGTGCAGGCAGACAGAAGACCTGTGTGTGAGTGAAGCTGGTACTGGGTGTCTGTCCTTGATTGGTGATTTATCATAAGGCAGGGCGCCACGCCTCAAAAGTTTGGTTTACATTGGGGCTTACTGGCTTGGCTCGGATTGGCTCAGTCTGCCGTGATGAAGCACTCTGTGGAAAGTTTCATCTCTGAGGAGCCAACAGATGGTGGCCAATGGCTATCAGCTGTACTTGTGCCACTGGTGGATAACCTCAAGGATCAAAGCAGCCCAGCCCTTTGTAGAGCTGAACCGCAGAGCTGGCACTGATTTGTACAAGACCTCGAGCATGCAGGGCAAGAGGCTGGTAATACATACAGACTTACTGATGTATATTATGTGATTGTAAAAAAAAGAATGTGTTTCAAACCAAATGACCTGGTAGACCTATATCTAACATAGGAAAATATTCTGCAAAAATAACAATTATTCTCTAACTTAACAATCGCTCACCAGGCCAAAGCTGCAGCAGGTAGTGCAGGACTTCGATGTGTTTTTTGAAGTGCAGCGCGCTGGCCAACTCCTCGGAGTCAATGAAGACTCGGTTTGTGTGGCAGGACGCCTCCTGGCGCTGGCTGAGCAGCACCGGACCAAAACACACCGCCAGGTTCTGACATGTCATCTTATTCACTTCCTGGCAGGACGCTACCAACTTCAGGTGGTCAAGAAGCTTCTGCAGTGTCACCTGATGCGCACACACACACACACACACACACACACACACACACACACACACAAACACACACAAACACACAGAAACACACAAACACACACATGCGCAAACACAGACAAATAAGACATGTTATTATTATGATTAGTAGTTGTAGTAATACCACTGGCAGAAACAGAGCTGCACTGCAAAATCTACTTTATCAAGCTATGTGTAGCAGTAAAAAGCTAGAAATGCAAAAAGATTTTAGCAAACAAGGCAATATTTTAAGACAATGCTACATTGCTGTACTTACACACATAGAATTCAATAAATGTTACAAAGCAGGAAATTTAGATTTCTTTGCTTGGGAAATTCAAGCAGGAGAGCCCTTCACATTATTATTCCTCATGGGAAAAATGGGCAAGGTTTCTAAAAACCTATTTCAAAAAAAAAATAAAAATATTGGCCAATATTTTTAATTACTCTAAAATATTTACATTGGTATCTGCCTCAAAAAGACTTTCATTTTGTGTCATTTATGATTAATCTGAAAATAGTGGACAGTGAATTGGTGAAGAGAAAATTATACTGGTACATGCTTGTGGACGTTATGCCACCACTAATATCCCCCCGATGTAAAAGTCTACGTAATAGAAGTTAAACAGTAGTGATATGTAGCATTATTATCATGGCCATCATTATCTATGCCACAATTATCCCTTTCACAACCACTTCTGTGACAATATTCTAGCACTATGATGACTTTTAGAGCCAGCGGGGAGATGTATAGCTTGTCTTCCTCACCTTCTCCACATCTGGCAGGTTGTCCAGTAGGCTGACGGTGTGCTCCGAGTCAGCCTGGTCGTTCTCGCAGCCCGCTGCTCCTATCCGCAAAGGCCTTGTGGCCATGGACTCCAACACTGCCTCATACAGGTTCTTGGTGATCAGAGGGTAGGGCAGCTCTCGTAGGTAGTCCTTCAGTACGCCTGAGAAGTGAAAGAGAATAGAGCATCAGGCAAAAGTGCTGCCGCAAGGTAGTGAACTGATGTTAAATGTATCAGTGAATAACTTATTTATTATATAAGGATACGTATACTATTATACGGATATGCTGCAAATACTTATTTGCAGCATATCCTTTTTCCCACACTTGAACTAAAAACAGACAGCTTTAAAGGTCCAACAATATAAAAAAGTGAGATTTCCATGTCTTTTTTCATTACAAAGCAGGTTGAGGTGTTGTATACTGTGAAAGTTTCGAAGCATTAAAGAGACGGGCGCTAAAACGGAGCGTTTCAGACAGAAAGTGAATACAGGTATATGCAGACAGACAGTATGAGAAAAAAGAATGTGTTTTTTGGGAAATTAAAGCATGTAAACATGTTCTAGTAGAAACCCAAAATACAAGCATGACCCTGAATTATTAGGGTCATGCTAGACCTTTACTACCTGACAAATCACTACAAACATACTGTATCTTTATGAAGTGTTGTCATTGAGAAATGAAAAACTTTCATGTTTCCTCTCTTTTAAACCACTAAACCTGGTGCAAGGTCTTGGCTGCAAATTAAGGTCCCATTGTTTCCACTGGTGACTTTGTGGCGTCCGCTGAGATACCTGATGCTTGGTGTTGGGCGTGACTCGGCAGCCAAAAAGTGGTGGTGTTGGGGGGCCTGTTGTCTGTGACCGCGCATTCACACCTGTGACTTCAGCCTCCCGTAGTTCAAACAAAAGCTACGGGAAAACATGAAACCCACGCTGTCTGTCTCCACTAAGCCCCTGAAATATCGCTGGCATGTCTTTTCATCAAAGGCAAAAATGGGGGGGGGAGAAAGTACGGGAATAAGAAAGGCGCTTGGCAATGTGACAGCTCTTTGTGGTGAGTGTCTGCTCTCTTTTCCCTCTGCATGAAGCTGGATCAGTTTTCAGAGACAGCTGGGGGCGGTGTAATCAGCAATATAGGTTATGCTCCAAAATAATACTACACATGAATGTCTGTAAAGAGGAACGCTATATAATATAATTTCAAAAGACTTATAGGTTACTGTCAGTATAATGATAAAATCACCTGCAAATGAAGCACGCTGTTTATCAAACCATTTAGAAATGCAAAGGACCCATAGTTGTCTGCTGTCCCAAATGCAACTTTAAAAGAGTACTTCACAGATTCAGCATTGTTTGTTCACAAAGAAATGTTTGACAGACTTGACGTTGGCCAATTTATGACAGAAAACTAACAAGCAGAGTGAAGCCTGTGAGCCAGTTCAAGCAGATAACTTGTGTTGTGCTGCTGCAAACCAAATGTGTAGGCTAATACTTTACTCAACATCCACTAATTCATCCACACTGAATCCAAATATCCAACACACTCAATGCAATTAAGCAGTTTTGTTCTGCAATGCTGCTGCTGCAAACACTTGCTGCTGCTTCTAGAACATTTCAGAAGCAAGCTCACCTGCCAACAGTCCAATCATGTCGCTTCAAGATGGCTTTGTTGAGGTAAAGTCATACTGCTATGGCTGCTGGTGTTCCACAACCTAGTGTTTCTGCCACTTATCTTATCAGCTGTTAGGCTCAAACATGCATTTCAAGCCAGAATAAGAGATTTCCTGTCTTTGCTGTCCACACCTATGGACCCTGGCGACTCTTTCCAAAAGGCTTATTTTCCACTGAGATGCCAGAGATTGCTGCTTCCTCACCAAGCGCTTGTGCTAACATGTTTATCATTTAATGTCTTGGCTCTGTTCAGGTTTTGTGTATTTGACAGTATCAATGTGCTATAATGCTGCCAGAGAGATATACAGTATTTCACTCAAAAGCAGTATGTTTACTTTTCTTCCTATTACTCCTAAACAGCTAAGTTTATTTTTTTTTATGGTTTACAGTTCTCCTGCACTCAGTTGAGCTCATTGTTATCTAAGCTCATAACCATGCACTGGATATGTTGATAATGATGATCGACAATTATGTGTTGACTCGTTTATGAATTGTTGTATGCTGAAATGTTTTTAATGTGGCCTTTGGAAGATTATCCAATGAGCTAAAAGAGATCCAAATAAAAAACAAATGTGCTGCTTATAAACACAACATAATGTTTGATAATTGTCTGCTCCAAGCCATTACTATTTGTTATTTTAACATAGGTACTTTAATATTTATCTGCTGCATAGCCAGCATGCCTTATCATCAATCAGTTGAATAGCTGGATATATAGTTGCTATATAATGTTTGGTGCATAGCAAGTGTCAATAAACTGTAAGAAGATGAATAAAGAGAAAATCACTTTTCACCACTATGGTGTAACAATTCTTGCCATAGATTGATTCTAGAGAGCAGAACAATAGTATGTTTGAGTGTAAAAAGCAGGTAAAAAGACATATGTATCTATGTCAAGGACCATCCTGTTAGTAGAAATTCCCAAATTAGAAATTCCCAAAATAGTGACACAATCCCTTAAGCTTTTGCAACTGATTCTGATTAGAATGCTGTAAATAGGAGCTCCTACTTTATCACTTCTACATCACTGTTCCCCTCCTATACACCCAAGGTGTTTTGCCTCTTGCCTTCTATTGACAGCGAACTAACGATTCACCGTAAATCCGCTGACATCTCTTTAGGCCCAGTGAGGAGAATGGAGGGCACAACTTAACATGCTCACTTTTTAATCCCTGTAAATCCCAGCTCTGCTCTTTAAGGGAGCCTGAAGCTTAAAGCTTTGCAGTCTATTCCTAACTGGCATTGTGGCTCTATCACCCAATGATCTTATGAAGTAAACAGACAAATGTTTTAAAATGAACCTTAAATGTCAGTGTTTTTAGGTGACGAAACACTGAAATTCAGTCTTCCTTTCCAACTGCTACATGAACATAAGAACACTCATTGGGAGATGATCTACTGTTACATTAACTGATCAAACACCTCATCAATCCCAATAGCTACCACAAAAAAAAGTCCAACAGGTATAAATAATAGAAACTGTATAACATTTAATTTAATGTGACTTGAAACCGAGGGAATCTTATAAGGGTCTTATCAGGACTTTTAGTGCAATTTAGCTACAACTACAGGATGGATTGCCATCAAATTTGGGACAGATATTCACACTCTGTATATGATGAATCCTAATAACTTGGTGTTTCCTTGACTGTTCATCAGAGTCATAATTTGGTCAAAATTCATATTTGTCCAATATGCAAAAACTAATGACCAACTACCTGCAAAATGAATGATATTACTACCAAACTCAGCTGTCCCTTAGTGCTGATTATTAAATCTTAATAGTAAGTAATGCATAGCGTAAGCTACATTTAAAAACATCACAACATCCCCACACTACATGTCACAAAAATAACAATGTCGCCAAGGTGTAGTACACGGACGTCGATATGCGGTTTTGGATCAGTGACAATAAGTACTTAATTTAAATATCTTTATAAAACAGACCCGCCGTGAACTGCATAATGAATAACATAAAATATAGCCTACAAAAATATGCCACCAGTTGTGCCGCCTGGCTGTCAAGTGTTTCAACGCATGCGTGATACAAATAGTGTACTACGTATTTATGCGCATAACGTATCGTGCAGGCAGCACAGATCGCATACCGACAGTAAGCACGATGACATTAACATTTAGCTCAAAGGACCTCTGTACTGTAGAGTCGTGTTACTGCTTTTATGGTATTTCTTTCGTAATATGTATTAAATGTGTTTTCTATAGTTGCAGTTACAGATGTATTTTTTGTTTTGCACTGTTAATGTATTTTACACAAAAGCTAGTCTCACGATGAGCATTACAAATGGGCTTAGACTGTAAATGCTATATTTTTAATTTGACTGTGATGATTATTCAATGCTGTGAGTCTGTCCCTACAAATATAATAAATACTTGAAAAAAGGTAAATAATAATAATACATATTGTAGTGGTTGTGCCAGCTACCTTCTTAACAGAAAAAATGGCAACTTTGTTATCTTGCTTTTGAAGCCCCTTCAGAACTTGAGATTCAACACGTCCTGACACACACACACACGCACACACGCACACACACACACACACACACACACACACACGTACACACACAGATACACACACAGATACAGAGAGAAAGATATTGTGCATTCCTGAGGCAGGTAGTAGTGGCTGTGTCTGAAGAAAAACAACTCATACCAAAACAAGCACAGTGGTGCACTATATCAGCCCTCCCACCTCAGGTAGACCAACACAATGACAGCTATAGGGTCAGCAGGGCCAGACTTTCAGACTTTAACATGGCTTCAGGCAAACATGCACTTAAAACTTCATAAAATGTCTCTGCAATTGAACATGTCCCCTGCGCCCTCTAAGCTAGCGTAGCTGATCTGTGCCGACATGTTTTCATGTTTGTTTTCAGTTCTGATTCACTTCTGTTATCATTTATCTTCATCAGGTTTGGTATAAAATCTGGTATGAGCAGAATGTGATAAGGACAACTAAACACAAGATACATACATCTCTCCTTAACACCCCACTAGACATGCTGATTTTTAAATCTGATTACACAGAAATGCTTTGTGAACATCCTTCGGCTTTCCGTTGTAAATCTTTAGACGTACCTGAGATAATAATAATCTGCTTGTTTCATCACAGGAAAAACAGACTGTCTGGAAGCAAAAATTGTTTTCACCCTTATCTCTGCAAAGCGAGTGTGCAACTAAAATGCAGAGGTACCACTTGATTTGTCATTGTTTTGCCTTAAATGGAAATTCAAGCATGGTGGAGCCTCTGACCTTGGATGTGCTGTGAGGCAGATCATCTAGACACAACAAAAGCAGGACTTTTTTACGTAAGCACTGCTTCATGAAACAAAACATCCTCTTCATGCCTCGCATGCAATATATGAGGATTTACCATGTGTGTTTAGGCTCTATACATTTCAATAATAAAAAAACAAAATACACCAGTCAGTCAAACCTTGTGCTCATGTTTGTCTAAAGTGAGGAGAATACAGCCATTCAGGTAAATCATTAGCCTGCTATGAGTCAGTTACTAGTGTTTACTTTTGTGTCTTAGCCCCTGTTGGTGCCTGATCCACACACACACACACACACACACACACACACACACACACACACACACACACACACACACACACACACACACACACACACACACACACACACACACACACATATACACACAAGGTCATGTACTCAGGGGTGAACAGGTGTGCTTCCCCTACAGGTGCTTCACTTTCCTTTACAGCCAAGCTGACAGCAATCACACACTGAGTGTCTTTTCTCTCACATTTAAACTGTTGGGGTTTGGCTTTATACCAGCAGGGATAGGAACAACACATACATATATCTCCACCCACACGTATGGCTGATTGAGACCGAACTGCAATCAGAAGCAGCTCAGCAATGAAGAAAAACAATCCCCTAAATCAAAGCATGCAATTAAAGCTACAGACTATAGCAGCTAAAAGAATTGTGATGCAAAAGTTTTTTTTCTAATCAATTCAGACTTTTAATGTTCCAAATGTGCCACCAAACACTACAAGGCACACAATTCACTGGGGCACGGCTCTACCTTTGACCTCTTGTTCAAACAAAGCGGAAGGTCACTCCGCTTGTCAGTGCTGCAGTCAACGCTTCGCCTTGAGAACAAATGGGGGTTTGTTCTCCGTCCTGCCCCCTCCCTGCTGTCCTGCACGCCCCCACAGCACTAGGGGGGGCCAGAGGAGATGTGTGTGCCACTGCCTTGTCCGGTGGCATGGTAAAGCTTTACCCTGTAGTTTCTTGAACTTTTCCTTAGCCTCAAAAACCCCAAAATGAGTAAATCCCATTCCTAACTGTGAGCATCAGAAATATGTCTTTTTGATTCCTGACCTGCAGTTTAAAAAATATTCTGACACTTACACTGTCCTGCAGCTCTCTGTAAAGTGGTTGTCTGCTTTCCCGGACAGCCCAGGGTTCAGCTAATCCCCCATGCGTGAGCCAAATACCATCTGTGTTTGTTCGGCAACAAAGGGGGCACTTGTTAATGACTTTCCATGTCTTCACTGGTGTACTGCTGAGGGTGGGGGGCAAAGTAGGGAACTAGGCTATGGAAAAGACGAGTCAGGCCAGGCAAATTAGAAGACCTCAAACAAGGATCAATAACTGTGCTGAGCTGTCAACCAGCAGGGCTTGGGACACTGGTTTCATTTTCCCAGGAGAGAGGACAGATATTTGGATGGAAGTTTCTCATCATTGGATCACTTTGGAAGCTTTGTTTCCACACAAAGGCCAAAGCAGGTTGAGTTGAGGGCTTAATCATTAGTTGAGGTTGCTACCGTGTCCTCTAAAACCAAACTTTTTCCACAGTTATTCATTGTGTATTTGTTAAATCCAACCAGAGTGATCTGTAAGGTGTGAATTTCAAAATGAATCGTTTTTTATTTTGAGGTTAGAGACTGGTTTTGCTGTCACTTGGCACTGCTGATGTCATAAACTAAACTGCCAAACAGTCCTATGAGATTTTAATGGCCTTCATTACCACTCCAAACTACTGAGTGAGGCCTCTCTCTTATCGGGAAGAAAAACATCATCTGATCTCATGTCTAAAAGTCCTGCTCCAATAAAACTTCTTCTTCTCCAACAGCATTAATAAAGGAAACAACTGAATGTAAATTGAAGCGGTTGAAAACAAGAAGAAGCACTTTAAATAACTATTTAATGAAATACTTTTGGGAAATACTAATACTAATTAGCTTTCTTGCTGAGGGTTATGGTACACGTCCATATACGCGTTGTTTTCACGGATGGGGGTGCCCCGCTTCCCAGCATCGCACGCTAGTGAGCTTGCCACCAGTTTCTCTTCACTGACCACTGACAAGCAAAGAAAACAGTCTAAACCCTCCTACAACCGCGATGGCTGCAGCTTATTGGACGAACGCGTCACGTGGGGCTGGCTGCTCCCGAATTTCAAAACCAACCATAATGGCAGCTCGTTCGGAATACGATCTAGTATTTTACAAAAATAGTTCAGCGAAACGTGTTTCCGAAAACATTTAAAGCGAGAAATAGGCTATGCAGCAGCTGAATCTGTCTTCATTTCAGATCGACAACGGTCAGTTTAAAGATTTTCGTCAGCTTTTGAGAGGTGGCGAGCCGAGCCGGCCGCTCCTCATTTGCATAAAGTTGGCTGGATTTAACTTTATGCAAATGAGGAGCGGGCGACTCGACGCCCCGCTTGTCCAAAGTCCCCTCGACGCTACCAGAATGCATTGCACGGCTGCTCCCATAGAAATGAATGGGAAGCGGGGAAATGATGCTGACAATGGACACGTACTAGATCGACACCACTCTTATGTCTATACAGTAAATATGAAGCGACCACCAACAGAGGGTTAGCTTATGACAATTCGCGACTCTTATTCTAATTCCTCTACCTCTCTTATGGGATTAATAAAGGAAAGATGTATTTGGTACATGCAGTGTAAAGAAGCTGAGAATAGGAGACTTCCAACACTCATTTAAAACAAAATTAAATGAAAAACTAATTGACTACTATCACCTAACTACTCCAGTGAGATGTTAGATGATTGCCAGAAGTTGTTGGAGGTTGTGAATCCCATTGGTCCACACCTCCACATCGCCCAACACACTGCAGCTGCTCTACAGCAACACGTAGAGGCGTTGTTAGGCCTGGGCGTCCCCGGCTACAGCCCCAAATGTTTTAAGAATAGCCCCGGATCTCTCACCCCAGAGTTTATATTTGGATTGAAATCTATGTTTCCCATTACATAAAAATATTTCCAGCATACATTGATTCAGAAAAAGGTAGAAATACACATTTACATAAAATTGGGTTCCCAGGCCAGTTATGATTAGGCCAAATGTTGGTGCTATTTAACTAACATCTACAAACTGGGCAGCTAAAATAAACATGCACTGGTTACTAACAAGCTGGGCAAGCCAATCCCCATTTTGCATTGCATTCAGTTTATTTAGCCCCGAACCTCCTCAAGTCCTAGAAACGCCCCTGGCAACACAGACTCTTTCTATGACCGCCCTCTAAAGTGTCACACATGAACAGATTAAATAGAGAGCAGAAAGAGTGTTTACTGAACACAAACTGCTGAAGATAATATGGTTTGTCTTGTTTTTCCACAGCGTGTTGGTAACACCTTTCTGGTTCTTTTGAGTGAATTGTGATTTGAAACAATGGCGGTCTGCACACTGAGCATGTTTTGCAAGCTTTGGATTGAACTCTGATCTCTGGATAATCCCTTTCACTACCTCTGCTTTTAAATTAGCCGTGTGACACGCCAGCCCTCTTAGCTCATCCGATGCTGTTCGCTCATTAGCTAGTATAGTCTGACTCCACACTGCAGAGACTCCATTTTGATCAGCCTTTACATTTGAAAGATGTAGACAATATAAGACGATGGGCCATTTCACTTCAGTTATGAATTCAAATTAGAAGGCATTCCATGAAACATTGAGATTACGTTTCAAAATACTGGCAAAAAAACTAAAATAAAGTCAATAAATGGGCATTGTTTCACCAAATGTTTCAGGAAAGTACATTTTAAGACTAAACCAATGATAATATCGCAGATGAACATTTTTGCAGCACACACCATAAACCCATCATCTGCCTCCCTTCCCCCTCTCCCTGCCCTCTTCCACTCACTCAGGTCCATCTGCAACAGCAACTCGCTTGTTGGAGCAAATTTAGGCAGCGAGCAAAAACCAACAATCCTCGCTAGTCCTGGCCCTTTTTTTCTAACCCGTTCAACTGTTAACTGTGTTCTTTGCCCTGCCATGCAAATGCATGTGGATCAAAGCAGGCATGATAGGACGACGCCTATACGGGGCCTCTTCCCAAAACCAACAGCAGGTCCTACAATGCCCAGGGGTTTCCATGGTCTTCCTCTTTTTGTGGGAGAAACAAAAAATCATGACCAGGTCATTTTCTACAACTTCGCCCTCCCCTCTCATCTGTCGCACTGCTGGAGTCATTACTCAATCCAATGACACGGCTGTTTTTTGTAAGCTGAAGACTGTGTAATGTGCTGTAACTCACTGTTTCCATTTTTTATTTCACAGCAATGAAGCGGAAATAAGCTGCAACTCACAGGACTCTGAGTGGCATCTAAATTAATGCCTTTAAATAATACATAGCGGGACATAAAATTTGCAGCACTGCAGTGGGACAATAAAACAACTTTCACACTTACTCTGCCGTCATAAGCAGACTGAATACTTTGTATTTACTAAAACGTGTCCTTTAAGCATGTCTCAACCACAAACCTGAAGAAGAAAGAATGACCTGAATGTACAACATGGTCTGATTTGTGTGTGTGTGTGTGTGTGTGTGTGTGTGTGTGTGTGTGTGTGTGTGTGTGTGTGTGTGTGTGTGTGTGTGTGCGTGCGTGCGTGCTTTCTTCAGGCATTGGTCTACACTGTTAGCTGACTGCTGGAATGCTTTTACAACAAACAGCAAACTCACACACGCTCTTCTCTTAGACGTACACATGTGCTGACCTATCTACAGAGGACACATCAGTTCAGACACGTTTACTGGGGCAAGGACTGGATCAATACTGAATCCAGACTCCATTTGAGAAACGTTCTATTTGTTTGTTTTTATTAATGTTGATCTCTTGATTAAGTAACTCTTCTTCTCTGCAAATCCTACAGCTTACCCTGATTTTAGTTAATTCCATTGTTCGCACACACATGGGGCGCACACTCTACAGGGTGAGCTAGAGGTTGCACCGATATCTTTTAAGTTTAAGTGATTTTTTTCAGGATAAAACAAGCAATTTGAAGATGTTAATTTGGGCTCTGGGAGATTGTGATGAGCAATTCACTAGTTTCTGACAATCTAGAAAATAATCGGTGGAATATCCGATAATAGAAATAGATTTGATCTTGGATCATCTGTTCCGTCTGTTTCATGGGAAACCTAATTATATACTATTTTGTATTCTCAGTGTAATATGTAATATCTTAATGAAATACGGGACAAGAGGGACACTAACGCTCTTTGGGAAAACCACCTAGTTAAATAACCAATTCCTAATTTTACTGAGTGTGTGTGGTGAGTGACTCTGTACTTATGTTCTCTGTTACCAGTGATCAACTTACCTGTGATGACGTTAACATCAGGATACACATTTTCAGACAGCTCCACAGCGTAGCTGTCTCTCTCAAACGCCTCACGTAGCTCCTTCTTCACGGCTGCAGAGCCACACAGACGGTATAGACCCACCACCTGGAAACATATAACCACACAAGTAGGTCAAGTAAACAAAACATTTGACAGAGAGGCAGACACTTTTACAATGCTATCGATCAAGACTGCACTCAAACAATGTGCTGGGCAGAAGCCAAAACTACTTTCACAGAAAACCCATGTGTCTCAAAACTCTTATCTGTTTTATTTCTACAAAAACGTAGCTTACTTGACGAGTGACAACATATTATATATTGTATATTTAACTCTATCAGGGCCCACTTTATGATGGGACACAGGAGGCCTAGCGTGGAGCAGCACAATGCCATCACCTATATTTACTATATACTTATTTTACTTAACATACATTACATTCTACTTTTGATCTACTTAGTATAGTAATCCTATTTCTCTATATCTTAATTCTGATACCTCTGTCTATTCTGCAGATACTGCACCTTTTGAATGTATGTGCATTGTGAAAGAGGAATCCCTCTGTTGTTCTTCTTAAGGATTCTCCCTTTTTATTTTTCCGATTTTGTTTTTTGTCCAAATCGAGGGTGTAAAGACAGACAAAGTAACATGTTATACAAATGTTAAAGCCCTGACACAAACTTGGGCAAGACAAATAAAACTAACTTGACTTAACTGACCACCAGTTGCATGTTCTCAACAGAGACAGTTTTAAACATTTAAAATGAGACTACATAACTTGCTTAACAAAAAAAGATAAAACCTCTGAAATATTTACTTGACATGCTACAATGCAGAGTAACAGAAGAGAGAGGAGTCAAAAGTCAGCATGACAAAGCAATATGTTGCTAACATTAGCCAAAATAAGCTAGTGGTAATACAAGACCACTTTTGGCGGCAAAAGCTCAAGTGTAGGCTACTGTCTAAAGCAAAAGCATATTTTATAATAATATCGTGTTATTTATTCACTTATTTATACACTTTAAAGAAAGACTAACATTTGCCGAATAACAGTTAGTTACAGGATAGTGTGGTAAGTTCTAAAAGTCAGCAAAGTGACTCAGTAATGTCAGTTGCACAGCAAATTAGCTAACATTAGCCATCATAAGCTACAAGTCAAGTAAGGTTGTAGTGGTAAAATCCCTGAGTTGACTGAAATGAGCAACAGTGTGTTTTGTTGCTTATGAATTTTACTTTTCAATTGTAAAAGGGAATATTTGGTTATTACTTTTTTAAATGATATATAGTCTAACTTTAAAACACTGCTGTGAATTAATACTGTGAGTTTGAGTTTCATCACTTTGCTTATTTTAAAGTGAATAAAAGAAAGAATGGTCGTTATGTTTTGACAAACTACAATCAGAGGTGTGATGAAAATGTCACATCTTTATGACTGACTGGATAAACACTGAGCTCTTCTAAAAACCTAGTTGACAGCTCAGCATTAAAAATGGAACCACTGCGCCATAAACCATTAATGTTTCTTTAACTAAGCCTCCACGGAGTGACCTAAAGGAACTCTTAACAATTTCCTCCAGACGTTGACATTTGATAGTTGAAACTTGGCACCAATGTTCCCCTTGTTATGTTGGGATTAGGCCTGGTTACAGACATACCATAATTTCTCCTACATGTGTCTGTCTGGTATGTGGCATAGCAGACCAACTGGTGTGGTTGCCCCGGTAACGTGTTAAGTCAGTGGGCTGTGAATGGCGGGTTGGGTCCAGTTCCACACAAACACAAATACGCACACACATTTGTACACACATATGCACACTGCTGGCCTTTCTGGGCTCCAGCGTAGGAGCACTATGTCTCTCCACCAGACCAACTATTTGTGAGCGCTCCTTGTCGAGTGGACCAGTGTTATCTAAACCTCACACGAGAGGGCGAGAGGAGCACAGATTAGGCAGGGATTTGCCTTTGTGTGAGAGTAAACAGAAGTCACTGGGCACAATGAACAACAAGTCCATTCAGAAAAAAAATAGTCTCTCTTTGGAGGAGAGCCGAGCACAGGCGTGGAACAGCTGTTAGCAAAAAGAGGGCTTGCACTTATGCACTGTGGCTGCCGGGCAACACAACAGGCAGCACCAGCCAAGACCTATATGCAGAATAAGGCAGACACAATGACCACAAAACCAAACGAGTTCCCTAGACAGGAATGTGGATTTTCAGTGACTCTAGAACCATTGATGGGATCAGTTTCTTTTTTGGTTTCGGATCAGCTTAAAGACTTTATAGAGACATCAAAGGAAAGAAAGGAAAGTGCATTTGACCGCATTAATGCTCTTGAGCGTTCCATCAAAGTCAGTTCACCAGGTTGTTGACTTCCTTTAAACATGACTCTCTTTTCTTATCAACAATAGCAGGGAAATAATGATCTGTTCTCACCTTCATGACAAAATGACAGAACTGCTCCTGGCATGATTCAAGGATTTCCCACATTTGAACGTAAACATGTCACAGGAGAGCAAATGCAAACCTTCAGCGCATGACTACAACAACACAAGAACAAAAGTAAGGCTGCATTAATGTGGCAATTTCTTTCTCGATTAAATATAACGTTTTTTGGTTAAATAAAATGTCTGAAAATGTTTAAACATATTCATCACAATTCCCTAAAGCTCTAATCCTCTATTAGGATGGATATAATTTCACAACACCTAACCCTAATTTTCGTTGATAAAGTTTAAATTGAATACTTAACATTACTACACATTAACAGAACATGCGTTAATACGCAGAGATAGAATAACCACATTAATTAATTAGAAAAACACTCTTCTTGTATTCATCCAGTAAGCCAGCTAAAATTAAAGGGGAGTCACAACTTTATATCTTGTACTTTTTAACGATGCTTTAGCACCGTTGAACTCTACTATAAAAAAGGTATTACATTTTTAAAATGTACCTAACAGACTATGAAATTAATGAGAAAAGTTATTAAGGGATTCACTAAGAGCAGTCAAGTGTCCCTCATGCTTATCGTCATTAAGTCTTCAACTGCAAAATAATTTATTGATATTTTAATGATGTAGCCTGTGAGAAAACTGCAGAAATTCTTCTTTCTGCCAGTCTCTTGTCTGTGCCAGATGCCACATATAGCCCAAATATTGTTGCCTTTATGTCATGTTTGAAAAGAGCCATTACAGAATTACTTACTCATTATTTACGTAGCAGAGACTTGTGTTTGAAAGCCCAAATGACATTCCTTTAACAGACAGCTGAAGCCAGCAATGATACTGATTCAATGTCTGAAAAGGGCTTTAGTCTGGAAGTCACATGTGTGTCAAGTCAAAACTTACACCTTTACCAACACATAGCCTAGTGCATAGCCATTCATAACATGTCACAACATCTGTGTGCATCTTTTACTGTCATGTAAAGTAGTATGTGGGCTACTGGGATAGATCCTTTTTTTTTTTTTAAATGTCTCTTTTTATGGGTACAGAGTGCTCACATACATAACTCCAGTCTAACAGACATTATGTGCAGTCTTTTCAAAACACCCACAATCATCCATCGTCTTAAAAGCCTGGAGAAGCCCTTAGGACACACATTTTTTTTTTGAAAGAGTCTCCATCAAACATCCACATAATCATTTGTAAAAGCACACCGCTGCACGTCTGGCTGTACATGCTTTAGTGACACAACCTGCAAATTCCTCTGGGATCTGGTGTCAACCCCGTCCTAACCCTTGTCTGCCTGCAACCTGGAGGAGCCCTTACACTAGATCTCAGACTGATACTCTGTACAAAGTCTATTCTGCATCTCTGTAATGAAAAAAGACAGCAAAACAGGGGGGGAGAGAGTGATTAGAAGAAACATTGCGAGGGAAAAGAGACAAATAGTGTCAACGACTGAGTGAAAAACAGAGCCAGAGGGAGAAACAAGAGGCAGACAAGAGGCAGACTGACTAATGGATGTTGAAAACAATCATTAGTTGGTAATCTAGTCCAGAGGTTCTCAATTTTCTTTCAGCCAAGGACCCCTTAGATTAAGGGAATATACTGGGTAAGCCGTGAAGTTTGTCACTTGAAACATTTAGTTGTAGCCCATTTTTTACACTTCTATAGTCTTAGTTATGTTATGTGAAAGAACACAATATAAATGTATTAGAAAGATATTGGACATGTATTAAACATATTTGCAGATTCTAAGAGTTATAGATTTGTAAGATCAGAATGTAATCTATGATTAATTATATTTAAAAAATATATATTATTTGTTGAACTATGAAGCCTAGTGTAAAAAAAATAAATAAATAAATAAATAAATAAATAAATAAATATATATATATATATATATATATATATATATATATATATATATATATATATATATATATATATATATATATATATATATATATATAATATAGTATATATAATAGTTTAAATGAATTAATCTGAAAACTTTTCACGGAACCCGGGCAGAGAGCCAATGACCTCACATTGAGAACCACTGTGCTAGTCAAATGCACTACCAGCTAAGATACGCAGGCTCATTATCTACTAGTCTCACTTTGCCAGACCCTCCTCCAAAGCACGGAGCAAGGAGCAAGGAGCAAGGAGCAAGGAGAGTCTGGCTATTCCACATAGCATTCACGGATGGGAGGAATACGTGCTCTGGTTTATTGGCATTTCTTTAAACCAATCACAGTCGTCTTGGGCGGTGCTAAGTACCGGAGAAAAGCCGCTGTGCCGCTGCAAAATAGGCTCGGAAGGAAGTTTTGTGGAACGTGTACGTTTAAAAGTTGTTTTAGTCATGCAACAGAAAACTCAGATTGGACAGATAGTCTAGCTAGCTGTCTGGATTTACCCTGCAGAGATCTGAGAAAAGGTCAACCATAGGTCCTTATAAATCGGCCAGAGTTTAAAATGCCAACACAAAGGAAGCCCAAGGTAACGGATATCCGGCCTAAATGAGTGAAATCCAGCGGATTTTCCGGTGGCAACGGAGCAATCCCGGAAGTGGAACGTCAAGGACATAGACTAATTATCTACTAACAAGAAAGAAATGCAATGAAACCTGAACTTGTATTAAACAAGTGACTATCAGGTTTGCTGTTACTACTCCTGCTCGAAGCCCAGCATGCTGCACAAGTGGCCTGAAGTGGGGGGGGTGGGAGGATGGGGGGGGTCCTGATTTGACAGACAGGCTCCTTGGAGAGGCCTAATGTTTGTCTGTTGGCCCCAGGCACCCGCTGCCCCTGGCATGCCCCCCTAGAGTGATCAGTCAGGAACAACGGCCAGGCACTTTTACTGCTGCTGTCTCAGCTCTAATTAGGAGAAACACTGCAGCCTCTCTCTGGGCTTCAAAGAGCACATGAAATGTGGAGGGGGGGGGGAGACAAAACAAGAGATGATCACATGATCAAGGGGAACACCCCACCATCAACACCACCACCACGTCAGTCTCTTAACTCCGAGTCTTTCTCCTCTTTGAATAAAAGAGCCAGCTGCCCCAGGAAGGCTCAGAGACATCATGAAGTGCGATACATCTCTGCTGTCCATTATGCTCATGCCAGTCATCCAGCATTATAACTGGCTGCAGGGTGAGCACCCGTTTCACGGCATACTGAGCTAAAAGGATGCTATGAATGTGGGATTATTTCTCTCTGTATACTCTCACATATCTCATACAAAAATGCATTATATTATTGTATCCTACAGCCCAGCTGCCTTTTCAAATTAATCTGTTTTCAATTGACAGAATAGGATTTGAATGGTTCCACCCACATTGACTGTATATACGTGTCCTCACATATATATACTGTATATCATACATATACGTAAAGTATTAATCGATTAATTAAAAATAAAACAGACAGATTAATAAATAAGGGAACAAAAGCTGCAGCACTTATCATGACCAGCAGAAACTAGGCCTGTAACAATTATTAGATAATTGCCTAATTGTCAATTATTTTACATAATCGCCGTTTCTTTGTTTAACCGCAATTAATTGCTAACATTAGCTAAGGTGCTAAAGGGTATAACTTTGATGGTCATTGTTGATTTTCTTTAGATATGCCAAATTTGAGTTATATAAGTATATGGTCAGACTGTTGACCCTATACATGTTAATAGCAACAAAAATGACAAAGGGGATACAGTTAGAACTTTTTTCTTATGATAATAAGGAGGCGTGGTTAACTTTATAGGCTGCGTTATTAGATTATCTGGGTCACATGACAGTGATTATATAGCCAAACGATTTATCCTGGAATTCATTCAAAACTTTAATTTAAGTTTTAAAAAGTAATAAATAAATACATATTTTTAAATTTGACTGAAAGAGACAATTATATCGTTAATCGCAATTATTTCTGAGACAATTAATTGGACAGCAAAAATGTGGAATTGTTACAGCTCTGGCAGAAACATAGTTTTCTTTTTTTTTTCAAAGCCAAACTCTTTTATCCGTCTGCAGACTCACCTGGCAGCCTCTCTTTTCAATCTCATTGATGCACTTGCTTATAAGCAGCGGCACCATCAGTCCCGTGTTCTCTCTCTCCACCACCCGCCACGCCTCCACACCAAACACATGGGGCTCCCTGTCTCTGTCTGGCCCACCATCGAGGGAGTTCTGCCACTGCTCCATCAGGCTCAGCTTGACATAGATCAGGCCCCGCGGCTCCAGCTTCACTGCCAGCTGGTGGCAACGCGTCACCCGGAAGAGTGCAGGCAGTACCACCGTGCCGTGGCAGCAGACGCGGTTGCGTCTCGGCATGGGCTCCCAGCTGAACACCACCAGCTTTAGGTGCTGGGCGTTCTCCAGCTCGATGTTGAAGGTGTGGTCCATATCTAAGAAGGTAGTTCGGCATTGGAGGAGAGCGGTTCGTGCTTTATTAACTGAGTCCACTTGAATGGCGCAATAGACATCTCGAGAGTCGATGCGTGGAGGCTTCAGGTCCTCAGCGCCATAAAAGTGCAGGCTCATCAGTCCCGAGATAAACTGGCTACACTTGGGCTGCTCTGTGAAGCTGTAATGGCGGAAAGCATCAATGTCTAAGTCTGTGCCATTGAGTTTAGAGTTTCCGCCTCCACCCTCTGTCTCCTTGCCTTTCCCTCCCTTCCCCTCTGAAGAGCCATGCTTCCCGGATTTGGCCACCAGCTCAGGTGAGTCACCATCACTGAGGTAGCCACCTTTACTGGCAGACTTTGAGCTGCCGTTGCTTTTCTTCTTGCTGAAGCTGTGCTGTGTGGACACACTGCTGTCCAGGTGGTAGCGTGAGATCACGTTACGGCTAGCCTGCCCTCCCCCAGATGCAGCTAATCTGGGAGGGCCTGAGGAATGGGGGACAGTCTCGGACCCGCTCACGTTGTTTCGGGGAGAATGGGCTCTGGGCTCTAAATGACTGCTTCCGTTGCCGTTGTTGCTGTTACTGCTACTTGGGGTCCCCTTGACACTGAGTTTCCGGCTAAGCTCTGGAAGCTTCTTCATCTTCATGGAGATCTTCCTTACGGTGCGCGGGGACTTAATCTTGTCTGGGAAGGACCAGTTGATGGAGCTGCTCTTCTTGGCTGGGTTTGGGCTGGAGGGAGGGGAGCCGACGGCATTGGGCAGGTCAGGACCATCTACAGATGAAATAACAGGGCAAGAGAAAAACTGATTAAAAGGAGAGCCTTATGTATTTTGAATTTTTCTTTGGTTGACACTTTGTGAAAAAGTTTAAACATTTTTTACAGCCAAATTCTTTGGTAGGAAAAATATTTAGAAAGCAATTTTTGGATTACTCGCAGTAACAAATGGTTACCACCAGTCATAAGTTCTTATAGTCACTGTAATCACTGGTTTCACTAGACAAGCCACCTCACTCCCATGATTAGAAGTAACTGTTCAGATGTCCAGTAAAGACAGACAGGAAAGAAAAGACTAACACTAAAGGCAAAGTGTTCAAGAGCCATAATTTACAGTCTCTCAGAAAAGCACTACACCTTCATGGCACATCATCAAGTGATTAGGTTTACATGCAACCCAGTAATCCACTGAAAGAGACACATTCAGCAGGCAATGTTTCATAAACACTTGAGCACTATATAATACAGTCTATATATGTAAACCTAGACAGGGTTTATATGATTAAATGTTGCTGAAATGACACCAATATCACAGAGAGTTTCCATGAGGCCCCTTTGCTTTAAGTGGGCTTCATTCAAGCAAACACCAGGGAAATTTCAGGAGGTCTTTAGCTGCAGCTCCAGGAAAAACAGTGGTCTATAAGAAGAGAAATGTCTGTCTAGAGACATCAACTGCTTCAGGACTGAGCTAGAGTTACTCATTATTAGTCATTATTCAAGTTGAAAAATATCCATTTGGATTGGACCTTGTTGGTAGTTCTGCACGGCATTCTAACTAGATGTCTACAACATGAAATTTCAGGGTCTAGAGTTCTTTGCAGGAGTGACAGCCACCGATTAGTATACAGGACTGTGACTTTACGTTTGATTCATGTGGTTTTTCAACAGGTCGCCTATCCATCAAGAGCCTTTCTGTGGCTGGGCTATTAATCCTATAATGTTTAAAACGGCTTTTTTTATATAAACAAATGAATCAAATAACCAATGTGTAATATCAAAAGGTATCACTTATAGACCCACAGAGAATTATCAGCAGTCTCAAGTTCCCCTCAACTCCAAAGAGCCTTAGTGTCTGTCGGCTCTATTTATTCATTTTTTGGGGCATTTTGGCTTTTAATTGATAGGATAGTTGTAGACAGGAAAGAGGGAGAGAGAGAGAGAGAGAGAGAGAGAGAGAGAGGGCGAAGACATGCAGCAAAGGGCCGCAGGTTGGAATTGAACCCTTGGCCGCTGCAGTAAGGACTGAGCCTTGGTACATGGTGCGCATGGTCTACCAGGTGAGCTACCAGGGTGGCCCATAGTTTTGGTTTTAAAGCCTGCAACTTTACTATATTGGTTCACTTTCACCACTCTCAGTGCCATTTTCGGCCGCAGCAAACAGCTGTTCTTAGTAAAAAAAAGCTCCATAAACCCACTGTCCCCTACCTGTACAGCACCAAACAGCAGAAAGACAAAGTTAGCAAATTTGCTAAAGAGCCAGATATTTCCCTCCGGAGTTGGTGGAGACCAAACCAGAGCTAAAAGGAGAGTGAATATTTATCAAGTAAACAGAAACACAACTCCAAATGAATGCTTATGTTACTACTATAGCTGGATGTGTAAATAGACCATATCTTTAAATGCTTAAAAGGTTGTCAGCATTGTTTTTACAACCAACAATTACTGTCTCTGTTTCTATTCTGTACATTTTAAATGTCTACATTTTAATATCACTGTTAATATGTCTTGATATTTCCTTCTGTACACTGTACATACAACCTCCATCCATTTGTATGTGCCGACTGCAACTGCCATAATGACAACAAATAATGATCTACCAATGCACCTTGTACATTCTTACTGCTTAGGAGCTCTGTCACCATCACTACCCTTTCAATCATTTTCCACATGCAAATAATCAATCTAGCAAGAGAAGAGAAATAGCTGGCATGGAGCCATTTGAGTGATTTAAGTGGAATTTGTCAAATTATGGGCATCCTGCTATTTTCCCAACGGGAAGCTTGAGCCGGTCTCAAACAGCTATTTCCCCTTTTAATAAGATTTCCTCCGTGGCTAACCTGCCTTTTTTCACACTTTAGTTGGAATATCTCGCGGCATGGGTCCATGTGAGCTTAATGCTGGACATGACTTTGCAAAAAGAGTTTACCTCCTAAGGGCCTTGAGAGAAGTGCTTTTAGACCTGGCCTAGATATATATAAATTAAAAATATATATATAAATGCTTTTGTTGTTTTTAATCAGATAAATTAATTTCTCAAAATAACCGAACAGAAACAAGTGATTTTGTAAGAGAGAAAGAGAGAGAAAAACAGAGAGAGAGCGATACAAAGTTGAAAGAAGAGAGAGAGAGAGAGAGTTTGACCCTGCCAACATCACCAGCTCTATTTTCAGAGGGGACCTGCTGTGCTATTCTGGGGCGAGGGCCCACAAGTGAAAAGAGGGAGGCAGAGGAGGTGCAACAGGATGGAGAGAAGGGTAAGATGGGGGGCAGGAGCAGGGCAGGGTGTAGCCGGCAGATGGGGGACAAAGGCGCCCCTTGTCCCGGCACTCAGAGGTCTGGATGGTCGACTGGAAGGCTGGCAAGCTGACTGGTGAATGTACAAATGAACACGGCTGTTCTCTCACATTCCTCACCAAACCATGTTTAGCCTCCTTTTCCCCCTGGCTGAGTAGCCTTCCCTGTCACGGCTTCCTGCCAATAATAGACACAGAGGCGCTCTGAGAAGGGAGAACATGGGTGGAGGGCACTGGAGGTGCAAACTCACCAAACAACATCTGGGGTGGGGTCAGGTACACAGAGAGCCCTGGTCAGGTCTGAAACAAGGTTTTCAGGAGAGAAATTCCTTGTACATGAAACACTTTTGAGTTCTTCTATAATATTAATTTCTCTACACATTGTACTGAGTATTAACAGTACTAATGAGAATGAAATGTATGATATACAGTAAGTACAATGTAAATAGCTACAAAACTGTAAATGGATCAAAACTTGCTGTTCAAAGTGTTCAATAGTTACACATTTGGTAGATATAAGATGATATCACACTTAAAGAAGCTGTAAGTAACCAAGAGGATGCCATTGATCATTTACAGTTTCATTACACTCCTGTCTCTAGTTTAAACAGATTATTAATTATTAATTATAATTAATAATTATTTTATATTTTATTATATTACTATCATGTATCAACTTTCAGTGGAATGGCATCATGTTGATATGATCATATAGCAATCTTTTTTTTTTTTTTTATCTTAGTTTGGGGAACTTTTTCATTTGACAAAATATGCCAAATATGCATGTGTTAAATAAAACAATTCTAAAAGTCTCAACAGTTCCCTGATGTAGATATCTGAGCGAAGAATAAGTAAAACAAGCGTAGAGAATGACCAACCATTCTGAATCAACGTTTGGTACATCACAATTTTTTTTAATACTTGGTTGGGATATCAATATCAGAATTATACTATCAATATTATGATTCTAATTCCAATCAAACTGCCGGATCATAGTATATGTGATAGCTATTATAATGCAGATGCAGGACACAGAAAAGACAACATAAATGCCCGTTTACTTGACTATTCTCAAATATTCTCATGTCACATGTAAGTATGTAATATGCCTTCAAGAGTGAGAATCAGACAACAGATTCCATGGTGTCCCATTTATTTGATAATAAACGTGAACAGGGGCAATGTCCACTAGCCCTGTAAGGCAGATCAGTTAATGACTGTTGCTTCACACACACACACACACACACACACACACACATACATACACACACACACACAGAGTGTCCTCTGTAGCCTTTGGCCTTGTGGCAGCAGCCAGGAGCATGAGTAACATGACACCTCTCTAGCTGAGGTTCAGGGACGACGGTTTGACACCCAACCCTCTAGGGCCATGTTCCTAGGTCAAAGGGCAAAAGGTCTGAATTTCTCTGGGTGTCACCTGAGCCGGGTAACTGTTTCCACCCCCAACACTTTAACACGCACATGCACTCACCATATCACTGTAACACAAAGAGAGAGTGCATGTAAATATGCATGCATAAAGACAAACACACACATATACACACACATGCCCTCCCTGACCCTGCAGCCCTCGGCCACTGACACCTCTTAACAAAGCCCAGGAATTTATGATGAGGGCTTTGCACCAGACAGGTGCAGGAGGGGGGTGCGTCTGTGCATGTGCATGTGAAAGGACGACCTGATCATTATGAAATATGGCTGATATTTGCGTCCTCCATCATTAAACAAATTGTCCCTCTAGCCAACACCAAGATGTAAATAATAGTTGGATAATGTGAAATGTCCTCCAATGAAACAATATTAGGCACCTTGCCCACAACATTGTGACAATATGTGTTTGTGTGTGTGTGAGAGAAAGAGAGGGACAGACACTGAGCATACTCTGATAAGCCTTGGAGAGAGACGATAATCTGCTGTCCCAGATTACCCCTGTAAAACCACTTGAGTGTGTGTGTGTGTGTGTGTGTGTGTGTGTGTGTGTGTGTGTGTGTGTGTGTGTGTGTGTGTGTGTCCATATAAGCATGTCTGCCAAATGTGTTTTAAATGTAAAAACAGAGCTGACCAGGGTGTGCTGACAAACAAGGGGGAGTGTAAATAAACCAGTGAATGGCATACTTATCCTGTAGTTTTTTAACTTGGAGGCCAGGCTCTGTGCTGCTTCCCCTCCTTTTGGCTCTAAATCATTCAGTGCTGGAAGGGCTTTCAGGGGCCGCGGGAGCCCGGGCGTTTCATTACAATGGTTACAAAACCCCTGCTAATATATCCAAGCATGCAGGCCTTCTCACTAGCACAACATGGCCCCCTGCCAAAGCAGCCCTGATGTAGCCTAGCTCGCCTACCACTGCAGGCATTCCTGCTCTGCTGTAACTCAACCGACAGAGTGGCTGCTAATTCTAGACAGCCTTCAGCCACACCAGCCTCGCTGCACTGCCACAATCCAAACAACAAGGCACTAACAGCTACGTGATGAGTGTTGACTAATGACTTATTTATCTGAAATTATTTCCACACCCATCTTCAAACTCAGCCCTCATTTTGATCTCAACTGCGTTGAAAAGTTTCATGACTAGGGCTGGATACCGAACTCAATACTTTTTAGGCACCGACGAATTGGTTCTGAAGTATGTAGTATCGAAAAATGCTTCGTCATTTAATACCCAATTTTTAATACACAAGGAGCAAATCTCCTCAGCGTCAGTGAGCCAATAAGCATGGAGCATGCTTCTACCAAGATCTAATAATGTTTGTGATTGGCTGTCTAACGTTACACATCGTAGGGGGCAGGCAGGAAAAACTTTTCTTTACACAGAGATGGGCTCACGTAGTAGGAGCTGAAATAAATTAAAAGAGTTTGTAGCTGTAATGTGTAATGTTGTAATTTATTTTTGTTTTATAAAATTGGAATCGAAAACAGTATCGTTTAGGAACCGGTATAGAAGTCACGATATTGGTATCGGTACTGGTATCGAAATTCTTTAAACGATACCCAGCCCTATTCATGACTGCATCTTGGACAGTTGTGACGCTATTTCGGTGACAATATCTATCTGCAGACATAACACCTTGCAAAGTACTCAAAATCACCTCTGTAATATTATTACTATAATAATATAATTCACATTTTCAGTTATCTACAGTTGCTCTGGTGATAAAATGAAGAACAGACCAGAAAGGAAGAGCCATGAGAAAACTATGTGACCCGAACTTCACATCTAGCGCCAAGCTAAGGAATCTGTTCTGGTTTTGAAGTGCTGCTCTCACAATGTTGCTCCTCTGAGTTGCTGACTTCCTCCAGACCCAACCGTGCAATCGTCAGCTGAGATTAGATTCCAGGTTTGAGCTCAGAGGCTTGAACTCTCATGTAACTTTAGCAGCCTGGGCCAATTCTCAAACGCAGCAGCCAGCGTGACCAAAACAACCCCCAGAAATAGCTCTGATCCCATTCTGAGCGCTGGCCAAGTCAGATTCCCCAAACAGGCGCTAACGGGAACAAGAGATTGGGAACACACCATGCTCACCACCCCCAAAGTCCATCAATCATTATTCTCCATACAAATAGAGCATTCAGATGGACAAAAAGTCAGTCAATAGGCAGCACATGAGGAGTCTGGAGTGTATCCGGTAAGGGAAAAAGAACCAGCCAGCCGAACAGAGAAAAGCTATAGTCGCAGAGAGTCATCTACATCTGCACTGGTTCATTAATTCAGCAGGCACTCTTATTTGTGCTCAATCAATGAAAGGCCTGTCAAATCTTTAGCCCTGCCGATAAAGTGGAGTCTGTATGGGCTCATATTTTTGAAGAAAAGATGGTACTAAAATAGTGGAGCTTACATCAAAGGCCATTATTCCCTTGGAGACATGGATACATTTTCAAAAATGTGGTGAGGCAACACATGATGAGGTACCCTAAACACACACACACACACACACACACACATACACACATAGTAGATGCGGTAAAGATGTGGCTCGCTGTGGCGGTAACAATGATGCTACTACCAACCAACAGGTTTAGTTTGGTACAGCCTTTCCTAGTCTGCTATTTTGGTACACACTTTCATGAGGATTAAAATACTGTAGTTGAGTTGTTTGTAATTGGGCTAAAACACGCAAAACAACTGGTTTGGCCCTTTAAAGTACCCATATTATGCTCATTTTCAAGCTCAAAATTGTATTTAGAGGTTGTACCAGAATAGGTTTACATGGTTTAATTTTCAAAAAAACATATTTTTGTTGTACTGCACATTGCTGCAGCTCCTCTTAAAAAAGCACTTTAATCACTTTTTAAGGCATACAGAAAACTGTCCTGCAGTTTGTGAGTGGACAGCTCATCAACTGTGTAGAATTTCAGGTTATATAAACTGGAGCCGTAAAGGTACAGTTAATCTGACACAAAAAAAAATACACAAAAGGATTCATAGAAATGTTTTGGTATCCATGTCCCCTATCAGTTTGACCCTGTTGTGGAGAGATGGAACACTGAACGCAGGGTGGAGTGAGCACCCATAGAAAACTGCTCTTTTCCGCCCCCCATCCTCCAATCCTCCCAACCAGCGTGAGTGGAGGAGGAGTGCAGTGTCACTCTGCAGCCAATACAAATGGCGTTTTTCCACTACATAGTACCTGCTCGACTCAGCTCGACTCTACTCGCCTTTTTTGGTTTTCCAATATGAAAAAAAGTACCTGGTACCTGCCAACAGGTACTTTTTTTAGTATCACCTCCGTCGAGATTCCAAGCGAGCTGAGGCGATACCAAAAGGTGACGTGAAAACCTGCCAACTACTGATTGGTCGGATCATGAAATCGTCACTAATCAGTGCGTCATCATTGCTAGCGACAGACGGGGGTGTCCTGAACAAACCCGCCATTTTTAAATAATTTAGCCAGCGGTATTTTTTTTTTTTTTGCTGCCTCCAGCTTCTTTTGAAACTAAATTTGTCTTCTGGCTGTGGTAACAGCCACATGCCAAAAACAACACATTCAATGTTCTGTGTGTGTGTGTGTGTGTGTGTGTGTCGCGTTAGGTCGCAGCAGTTTCCTGCGGTGTTGCTATGATGACCAGCCACGCTCGCCTCACGCAGGCGGTACTAAATCTGCAATGGAAAAAGGAGGACGGGGCACTGCGGCCGAGTCGAGCCGAACCGAGCTGAGTCTAGCAGGTACCATGTAGTGGAAAAACGCCAAAACTGAGTTAACAGCAACCACAAAACACACACACACACACACACACACACATACATAGTCATTTCTGGAGGTATAGGAGGTTTATAACTAAAGCAATATTTAACCTTCCTACCATTTCTTTTGATTTTGCCCAATGCACCCACACTACACACACACACAAACAACCAGTAATAAGTGTTTCCTCTTTGATTACACATAGCTGGGCTCGTTGCTCTTTTTTGTTGCAGTGAAGTGTGGGATGGCGTCGACAAACCCACAGGAATCAATTGCAAAGTCAACAGGCAGCAGAGAGGGAGGCAGTTCCGGAGCGGGAGGGAGGGAGATGAAGAAGAAAAGAAAAAAAACACTTCTGCTCCCACTTCTCATTTTCACAGCGACCAGTCAGAGCACCAGTAAACCCACTCTATCACGGACCTGCTACTCTCATTAAAAATAATCTTATTACAGGATGTAAATGAGGTGCAGGTCTTTGAATGGTAGCAAGTTGATGAAAAATGAATAATTTTTTTTAGACAGCTCAGTGAACATTAAAAAAAAGCCTTTCTGTTCACAGAAGCTCAGAACAAGATTTCTTCTACGTTAAAACTGCTGAACAAGAAACTCAAGCCTCCAATTATGTCCACTCATCTGCTTACCCAGAATCAAAGGCCCTAATGACACCAGCAAATTTCATCTGGACTGCAAAATAGGACTGAAACCTATCAAAAGGTGCAGTCAGAAATAGCCTGTAAATTGAATTAGCTCTGTGTGCTATGATTAGCGCCTTTGCTGTACTGGTACACTGAGAGTCATTCAGGACTAGTTTAATCCTAATCCTACAGGAAGAGTCTCTCAGGATGGTGAGTTTTGCTGGGCCACATGTGGTGTCAGAGAGTGCCAGGATGAGGATAAAGGGGTTTATCAGCAGCCATTCAAACCTGTGTCCTTGTCACAGACAGATTTGATTTGGGAAATAATGCAACGCCTCAAGAGGTTAAGAACTTTCCACTCTGACAGATAAACGATTTCTTTATACGTAACTGATTATTGTTTTGAAACGTGGAAAAACTGCAGCCTAAAGTATATTCTTTAATTTATAGGAACAGGTCTCAACGAGTTGTGGTTTCAACTTTTAAAACTGTAGTATTTCAGGGGGAAATATTCCTGAGCTCATTTCAAGCCTTCATTCCAGCAGTGAAACTGTAGCTGTGAAGACTAAAGCTTAAGTATCGCTCAGCGTCGCTTTGTGCTTCTACAACTAGAAATGGCTGTTGCGTGCTACAGAAAGGTGCTGTCAAAAAGATGTAATTATAGGCTCAGCTCAAGATGTGCCAATTGGTTCAAACTACCATGTTGCCACATCAGAGAGAACAAAAAGGTCGGAAGTTAGTAAAATCAGCCTGAGCTTATTAAGAGACAGGGAGCCGTGTGCTGGCTGTCATCATTATGCCGTCGCTGTAGACCAGAGTTGTCAACAATCTCCAAGCATACAAGTAAATCAAAAAAGTGCAGAGAGAGCACTCCAAGTCATTTGTGTTAATTGTGTTTAAACTCTGCAGGTCATGAATCTGTCTTTTTGTATCTTCACACACGATAACAGCAGTTTAAATGAGCAAGCTTTCAAGGTGAGAATTCTAAAAAGAACCTTAAAGAAACACCAATTTACCAAGTTCACAGCACTGTGTGTGAGCTGCAGTCACAAGTAAATGGATATTCTTTCCTCTGAGGAATGGCTGTTAAATTCTTCCTGGCTAATGTCTGTCTGAGTTTAACTAATGAGGGACGCTGATATAGTGTGATATAATTAGACAGCCACAGCCCCTGCCTGCTCCTAACAAAACAAAACTAGAATAAACTGAGCTAGGATGGCGAGATTTTGGATTTTAAACTCAGCAAAACTGAATTTTTGGTGCTATAAGATCTTAAACTTTACACTTAAATACTTTATATATTTCTGAGTAGAGCTATAGTAAGCCAGGGAATGCTTCAAGCTAAATAGGTCTGTTGATCCTTTGATTGGAAACATTTTCAACAGCTGTAATTTGTGCTTAAGGTGTGCACAACCGCAAAAATCTGCCGAGAGTGACTGGCTGAAGACAAAACAACTCCAAAGCCCAAAGAAATGTGAGGAAAAAAATGCAATTAAGAAGTTGACAAAAAGCAGGAAGGGAAGGAAAGTAAGAATGAGCGGAGGTGTGCCTGAGTCATTTTTTTGCCTTACCTGTGGCTCTGCTGGTGGAAGGCCCCCCCTCCTCCTGAGGTTTGCACGCAAGCATCTGTCTGTGCAGATGTAGTGCCTCTGTGGAATGTACAGCATTCTCCTGACTCCCGTCTCCTAAACCGCCACCAAGGCTTTCCCCAAGTGCCTCCGGCCCAACGCCGACGCCCCCTAGCTTCCTGCCACCGTGACCTGCATTTCCTCCCCTGTTGGGCCTCCTCTGGGAGTCTGCTCGAGGGGGAACCAGCAGCCTAACGGAGGGTCGGTGAGACATCTCCAGTTCATCGTCCTCAGGGATCGGGTTGTACCAGATCTCTCCTTCATCATCTGCGTCATTCTCCTCAGCTGGGTCCACGCTACGAGGGTGAGGAGACACCTTGGCCTGACTGGCGTTAACCTAAATCAA